>NC_047134.1:2760527-3060527 GCF_009829125.3 Periophthalmus magnuspinnatus | reverse complement strand
CTTCATTGGGGCAATGGTGTCCAGAACATTCAAAACTCTTGAAGTCACAGAGTTCAACAAATCATCAACATTAGAACATGAGGCTTTTTCAAAGTGTATCATTTCCATGAACAGTGCACCTGTTTTATTATTTATGTGTCTCCTTTGAACAACTGCAGGACCAGCCACTGGTTTGGGAATAACAGACAGATCAAAGAAGACACAGAAATGATCAGACAGAGCAACATCCACCACATTGACATTTGAAATCTTTACTCCTTTTGTAATGAGCAGGTCCAGAGTGTGTCCTCTGTTGTGGTTGGGCTCGCTGACATGCTGCGTCAGACCAAAGGTTTCAAGGACAGAACTGAGCCCTTTAGCGTTTCTGTCAAACACATTATCCACATGTACATTAAAATCACCTGTAATGACTAAACCATCAAAGTCGGTGCATACGACTGAAAGCATCTCAGTAAAATCAGTAAAACTCAGATAATGGAGAGTGATTGTTTTAGCTAAATTTTAAAGGAAACATACTCAAAAGATGAAAACAATAAATATAACTTGATAAATACAATCCTACACAGTATACAGATCGATGAAAGCAGTTGAGACAAAAAGGATCTGTATGACCTTTGAACTCTGACCCTTCAGTGTCTCTGGGATATAACTGTCAGGAGCAGTGTACCTGCTTTTAGGGGAGCCGTCTCTACATGTGCAGGGTCAGGAGTACCTCGCTGGGGGATTGGCCTGTCACATGTTTTGAGTGAGGGGAAAACCCAGAGGAACCTCAGACACAGGGAGAACACGCAAAGTCAAACACAGAGAAAACACGCAAACACACAGTGAGAACACACAAACTTAGACACAGACAGAAGGCGCAAACTCAGACACAGGGAGAACACACAATCTCACACAGAGAGAACATGCAAACTTTGACACAGAGAGAACATGGAAACTCAGACTCAGGGAGAACATGCAAACTCAGACACAGGGAGAACACACAAACTCAGACTCAGAGAGAACACGCAGACTTACACAGAGAGAACACTCAAAACTGCATTGAGTGAAAGAGTTTGAGCGTCTGATGTTTGTGGAGAGAGATAAGCGCTTTATGACAGTCCATAAACAGGTTTATAAAGAGCTCAGAGGGACCGAGGAAGAGTCTGGAGAGGAAGAGTCTGGATAGGCAGAGGCCGGAGAGGAAGAGTCTGGAGAAGAAGAGTTACTAAAGGTACAGGAGTGTCACAGCTGCATGTGTTTAAAGTCACTGGTAAATTGCCCGATTCTCTTGTTCCTCAGATGCGCTGCAGTGGGTTTGTGCTGCTGGTCGCTTTGGCCCTGACCTCGGCCAAAGTCCAGGACATCATCATGAAGAGAAGTGCCCCTGTCAGGAGAGGTGAGGAACTATGACTACTAATGACATCACAGAGAGAGTGTTGCTTTTAAAGAGTCTCCAGGCGTTTTATGTTGGACATCTCACCCCTGCTGTTTGACTTGATAAAATGCAGCTATTTTCAAAGGCCCATTACTTTAAATCACGCTCTTTTACACTTGACAAAAGAGCCCTTCTGCCCGGCCTCCACTAGTCACTCATACACCACGTTCATAGAAGATGGTGAAGTGTCTTCCCTAAAAGCACAATGACAGTTTGCTATTGTCTGAACAGGAATCAATCCTTTGACCTTCTGGTTGGTGGACGAGTGCCTCACCACTGAGCCATACCTTGTTTTTGTGTTAGGCTAACCACTCTGCCACTGACGTGCCTCTGTCTTTCCCACAGTCTCTTTGTTAAACCCGGAGCTGGAGGGGCGTGTCCCTGAGCTTCCCTTAAGCCCCTCCTTCCCCTCTGCTCTGACCCCGCCCACCTTAGACCAAGACGAGAGCCTAGTCGAGACATGGGACTTCCTGTTTGGGGACAATGTGAACCTAGAGTGGAAAGAGTTTGACGGTTCCATTCCCAATGGTGCCGTGTCCATCTATAACGGCTACACGGAGCGCACGGACTATGTGTGTAAGTACAAGTGCGAGGCAGGCTTCTACAACCCAAAGCTAGGCCCGTACTGCCGCTACCCCTACGGCGAGCGCGAGTACTACGCCCCCGAGTTCCAAATCCTCTCCAACAAAGACAACTTCGAGTTCCTGGAGTGGAAGGAGGACTCGTATGGCTCCGTGCCCAAGCACTCGGTCCGCACCTGCGCCAACGTGGGCATCTACGTGGGCAAAAACAAGTACGGCCTGGGCAAGGTCGTGCCACAGTTTGAGGCCTTCTTTTTACCCTGGGAGGGAGAAGAGTACTGGTACAAGAGCTACCAGGTACATCCTCTGCATCCCTGATCCTCCACACCCTCTAACCCTCTGCTCTGCTCCTCTGCATCATCTGACCCTCTCCTCTGCTCCTCTGCATCCTCTGACCCTCTCCTCTGCTCCTCTGCATCCTCTGACCATCTCCTCTGCTCCTCTGACCCTCTCCTCTGCAGTCTCTGCTCCTCTGACCCTCTCCTCTGCATCCTTTGCTCTTCTGACCCTCTTCTTTTCCTTCTCTGACCCTCTCCTCTACTCCTCTGACCCTCCCCTCTGCATCCTCTGCATCATTTGACCGTTTCCTCTGACCCTGTTCATCTTCTGACCCTCTCCTCTTTCTCCTCTGACCCTCTTCTCTTCCTCCTCTGACCCCTTTGGACCCTCTCCTCTTCCTCGTCTGTCCCTCTCCTCTGCTCCTGTGCTCTTCCTCCTGTGCTCCTGTGCTCTTCCTCCTCCGACCCTCTCCTCTTCCTCCTCTGACCCTGTGCCTGAGTACACTGTGCTTCTGTCCCAGGTCCTGACCATAAACAGGGACATGTACACGCAGCACATCTCCGACGTCAAATACGCCATCGACGAGGCCGCCATTTTCCAGTACCCTCCCGAGACCATGCAGATGTCAGGGGTCACCAACAATGAGTGTCAAACCGTGTCTCAGACCGTGACCCTGAGCAAGACCACGGAGCTGGAGACCACATGGAGCATCGGACGTGGGACCATGCTCGGGGTCAGCGGGAGCATCACAGCCAAAATCCCGTTCATCGGCCAAGGCGGCATTGAGCTCGGAGCAGAGAAGACATTGCAGTTTGACAGAGGTGAGTCGGCATCATACAGGGGCAAAGGTCGTGTTCCCAGAACGTACAGGGGTAAAGGTCATGTTTCTGGGGAGGGGCGGGGCCAGGGGAGGGAAAGGACCAGGTGTCAGGTGATGAGGGGTGGTGTCAGGTGATGGGAGGAGTAAGGGGAGGGGTCAGGTGAGGGGCGAGGCCAGTAAAGGGAAGGTGCCAGGTGAGGGGAGGGGCTAGGTAAGGGAGGTGAGAGGAGGAACAGGTTTCACACCTGCCTTTTACTGGTAACAAAAATCACATAAACTTACAGATGGTCATTTTAAAGGCAGAAGAAAAATGTAAATGAAATCACAACCATGCCCTTAGCTCCTGATCTTTGACCCCTGACCTCTGCCCCTCAGGTACGACGCGGGTGGAGGCCATCACTCACTCTGTGTCGGTGGAGCTGACGGTGCCTCCAAACCACACGTGCCGCGTGAGGATGGAGGGTCGAAGGTTCAAAGCCGACGTACCATATACCGCCCGCCTCAGCCGCACCTACCGCAACGGAGAGACGCAGTGGACCTCCATCTCCGGGACCTACGACGGCGTCCAGATCGGAGAGGTCAGAGCCGTGGTGGACCGCTGCGAGCCCGTGGCTGACGCCCGGCCCTGCCCATGAACAAGACACCTCCTCTGACTCTGCCCCCACGAGCAAGACACTCTGACACTGCAGCTGAGTGGAAGTGTCTGTGATGTGAATGAAATAAACATGGTACTTTCATGGTCTGATGTTCACTGTGTTTTTGTCACATGAAAAACAGACTGAATTAAAGGTACACTGGCAACTTAATGAAGGTTTATGGAGATGCAAGCCCACTCATATTAAGACATATGTTAAATATTTTGGCTTAAAGATTACGTTTGAAAAATGTATTTTAAAGTTTAAATAAATTAGAAAAACACATTGAAACTTGGTGTATCCATTTACTCCCCTTTAGACTGACTGGGCTTTGTCCTGGACCTAAACTCCAGAAAAAACAATGGTTGATAAACTCTGACGATGTTTTTTATTTTTATTTCCCTGTTTAAACAACCAATCAGAGCAGAGGCATCATGTCCCCTCCATGACCCCCATTAAAGCTAAAAGTATAAGTTATTATGGATGTTATACAGATGTGTCACTACTGTGGAAACATTGGCACATGACATAGGGGACCTCGGGTGGCCTCAGGGGGGTCTCCTAATCCTAATTATTCAGCCTGAGTTTATAAGCACTTTTTACAACTCTCAGACCAGAGCAGAGTTTAACCTCATATAACAACAACTAGCATGCTAACACACAGAGACAGCACACAGCGGACTTATACAGTGGGGCAAACAAGTATTTAGTCAGCCACCAATTGTGCAAATTCTCCCACTTAAAAAGATGAGAGAGGCCTGTAATTTTCATCATAGGTTCACTTCAGCTGTGTGTGAAAAATCCAGAAAATCACATTGTCTGATTTTTAAAGAATTTATTTGCAAATTATGGTGGAAAATAAGTATTTGGTCAGTAACAAAGGTTCATCTCAGTACTTTGTTATATACCCTTTGTTGGCAATGACAGAGGTCAAACGTTTTCTTTAAGTCTCCATAAGGTTTTGACACACTGTTGCTGGTAGTTTTGCCCATTCCTCCTGCAGATCTCCTCCAGAACAGTGATGTTTTGGGGCTGTCGTTGGGCTACACAGACTTTCAATTCCCCCCAAAGATTTTCTATGGGGTTGAGACCTGGAGACTGGCTAGGCCACTCCAGGACCTTGAAATGCTTCTTACAAAGCCACTCCTTCATTGCCCAGGAGGTGTGTTTGAGATCATTGTCACGCTGAAAGACCCAGCCATGTTTCATCTTCAATGCCCTTGTTGATGGAAGGAGGTTTTCACTAAAAATTTCATGGCCCCATTCATTCTTCCCTTTACACGGATCAGTTGTCCTGGTCCCTTTGCAGAAAAACTATCTGAAAGCATGATGTTTCCACCCCTATGCTTCACAGTAGGTATGATGTTCTTTGGATGCAACTCAACATTCTTTCTACACCAAACATGATAAGTTGAGTTTTTACCAAAAAGTTTTATTTTGGTTTCATCTGACCATATGACATTCTCCCAGTCCTCTTCTGGATCATCCAAATGCCTCTAACTTCAGACGGGCCTGGACATGTCTTGTCTTAAGCCGTGGGACACGTCTGGCACTGCAGGATTTGAGTCCCTGGCGGTGTAGTGTAGATGGTAGCCTTTGTTACTTTGGTCCCAGCTCTCTGCAGGTCATTCACTAGGTCCCCCGTGTGGTTCTGGGGTTTTTGTTCTCCGTTCTTATGATCATTTTTACCGGGGTGAGATCTTGCATGGAGCCCCAGATCGAGGGAGATTACCAGTGGTCTTGTATATCTTCCATTTTCTAATAGTTGCTCCCACAGCTGATTTCTTCAGACCAAGCTTCTTCCCAGCCTGGTGCAGGTCTAATTTTGTTACTGGTGTCCTTTGATAGCTCTTTGGCCTTGACCATAGTGGAGTTTGGAGTCTGACTGTTTGAGGTTGTGGACAGGTGTCTTTTATACTGATAACAAGTCCAAACAGGTGCCATTAATACAGGTAAAGAGTGGAGGACAGTGGAGCCTCTTAAAGAAGAAGTTACAGGTCTGTGAAAGCCAGAAATGTTGCTTGTTTGTAGATTACCGAATACATATTTTCCACCATAATTTGCAAATAAATTCTTTAAATGAGTGATTTTCTGGATTTTTCTTTCTCATTCTGTCTCTCATAGTTGAAGTGTACCTTTGAAAATTACAGGCCTCTCTCATCTTTTTAATACTTGTTTTAATACTTGTTTGCCTCACTGTATCTGAACTGGAAATAAACCATGTACAGGACCTTTGACTTTGATGCAGTTTGATGGAGCCAAAACCACATCGTGTTTGTGTCTGTACTTTCTCCTTTGTCTCCGTCTCAAGGCCATGCAGATAACTCTCAAGGTTCAAAGGTCAGTGGGGCTTTTATGTAATCGATAAAGCTGCCATATCTGCAGCTTATCAGAGAATTATCAGAGAATTAATAGTATTTATCAGGAGGAGGCGGCGCAAACCTTTGGACATCAGGGCATCTGACGCACGGGACAAAATAACTTCTAAGACATTTAAAGTGGAGACAGAAGGCACACACAGAGGAACAGCGCCCCCTAGCTCTCACAGAACACACAGACAGAGGCACACGGAGGAACAGCGCCCCCTAGCTCTCACAGAACACACAGACAGAGGCACACGCAGAAGAACAGCGCCCCCTAGCTCTCACAGAACAGACAGACAGAACGTCTGTCATTTAAGATCAACAGTATCTTCAAAACTTGACTTGGCTTGACTTGGTGGCATCAACAATATGTCTCTGTGATGTCAGATGTTTAATGCTCTATTGTGGAACAGTCCAGGCAGAACAGTAATATCACGGAGATGACAGGTTCTCCAAAGGTTACACAGTGCATCTTTAAAACACATGAGGCTCTGGTTCATCTTATTAGTGCCTCTAAGAAACACTGGTCTAGTCCTAGTTTAATCCTGGTTTAGTCCTGGTCTAGTCCTGGTTCAGTCCTGGTTTAGTCCTGGTTTAGTCCTTGTCTAGTCCTGGTCTAGTACTGGTTCAGTCCTGGTTCAGTCCTGGTCTAGTCCTAGTTTAATCCTGGTTTAGTCCTGGTCTAGTCCTGGTTCAGTCCTGGTCTAGTCCTAGTTTAATCCTGGTTTAGTCCTGGTTTAGTCCTTGTCTAGTCCTGGTTTAGTTCTGGTCTAGCCCTGGTCTAGCCCTGGTTTAGTCCTTGTCTAGTCCTGGTTTAGTTCTGGTCTAGCCCTGGTTTAGTCCTGGTTTAGTCCTTGTCTAGTCCTGGTTTAGTTCTGGTCTAGCCCTGGTCTAGCCCTGGTTTAGTCCTTGTCTAGTCCTGGTTTAGTTCTGGTCTAGCCCTGGTCTAGCCCTGGTTTAGTCCTGGTTTAGTCCTTGTTTAGTCCTGGTTTAGTCCTGGTTTAGTCCTGGTTTAGTCCTGGTCTAGTCCTGGTCTAGTCCTGGTCTAGTCCTGGTTCAATCCTGGTCTAGTCCTTGTCTGGTCCTTGTCTAGTCCTGGTCTAGTCCTGGTCTAGTCCTGGTTCAGTCCTGGTTTAGTCCTGGTTTAGTCCTTGTCTAGTCCTGGTCTAGTACTGGTTCAGTCCTGGTTCAGTCCTGGTCTAGTCCTAGTTTAATCCTGGTTTAGTCCTGGTCTAGTCCTGGTTCAGTCCTGGTCTAGTCCTAGTTTAATCCTGGTTTAGTCCTGGTTTAGTCCTTGTCTAGTCCTGGTTTAGTTCTGGTCTAGCCCTGGTCTAGCCCTGGTTTAGTCCTTGTCTAGTCCTGGTTTAGTTCTGGTCTAGCCCTGGTCTAGCCCTGGTTTAGTCCTTGTCTAGTCCTGGTTTAGTTCTGGTCTAGCCCTGGTCTAGCCCTGGTTTAGTCCTGGTTTAGTCCTTGTTTAGTCCTGGTTTAGTCCTGGTTTAGTCCTGGTTTAGTCCTGGTCTAGTCCTGGTCTAGTCCTGGTCTAGTCCTGGTCTAGTCCTGGTTCAATCCTGGTCTAGTCCTTGTCTGGTCCTTGTCTAGTCCTGGTCTAGTCCTGGTCTAGTCCTGGTTCAGTCCTGGTTTAGTCCTGGTCTAGCCCTGGTTTAGTTCTGGTTTAGGCCTGGTCTAGTCCTGGTCTAGTCCTGGTCTAGTCCTGGTCTAGCCCTGGTTTAGTCCTGGTCTAGTCCTGGTCTAGTCCTGGTTTAGTCCTGGTTTAGTCCTGGTTTAGTCCTGGTCTAGCCCTGGTTTAGTCCTGGTCTAGTCCTGGTCTAGTCCTGGTCTAGTCCTGGTCTAGTCCTGGTCTAGTCCTGGTCTAGTCCTGGTTTAGTCCTGGTTTAGTCCTGGTTTAGTCCTGGTTTAGTCCCGGTTTAGTCCTGGTCTAGTCCTGGTCTAGTCCTGGTTTAGTCCTGGTTTAGTCCTGGTCTAGCCCTGGTTTAGTCCTGGTCTAGTCCTGGTCTAGTCCTGGTTTAGTCCTGGTTTAGTCCCGGTTTAGTCCTGGTTTAGTCCTGGTCTAGTCCTGGTTTAGGTCTGATCTAGTCCTGGGTCTGGACCAGGTTTATTGGGGTCATAATGATCTTGTTTTCTGGGGAGGAGTCAAAGCCGAGACTCAGTCCTGAAGCAGCGAGCAACGAGGTAAGAGGCTCCTCTGGATCAGCTCATTCAGATAATCAATAATAATCAATATAATCAATAATATTCAATACAATCTTATACATCCGGATAATGATGGAGATGATACTGGTCTGATTCAGATAAACATTTAAACCAACCCACTGCGGCTCTGGTCCATCTGAGTGGCTCTGAACAGCTCAGAGAGGCTCTGAGTGGCTCTGGTCCATCTGAGCGGCTCTGGACCATCTGTGTGGTTCTGAGCAGCTCTGAATGGCTCTGAGAGGCTTTGAGCGGCTCTGATCCATCTGAGCGGCTCTGGACTGTCTGATCAGGTCTGAGCAGCTCTGCCCAACTCTTTACTGTCTGAGTGGCTCTTAGCGGTTCTGGTCCATCTGAGTGACTCTGAACAGCTCTGATCCATCTGTAGCTCTTGTCCATCTGAGCAGCTCTGGTCTGTTCTAATGTTTCCTCATCACAAACAGACCTGGAGTTGTGTTTTGTTTCATTCGCACATGTTTAACATACAAACCCTGCAGATTTAGGCTGAGTTCTGCTCTCAAAAAAAGAAATCATTCTGTTCCACCTTGTGATGTCATCATGTGGTAATACAGGAAGTGCTCCACTGTGTTTTTAAACTCGATACACCTTCACTAAATCATTTGGATGATTTCAGCCCTGAAATTGCCTATTTCTACTGAACTAAAGGTAAAAGGAGCTGTTAAGTTGAAAACTACCACTTCATGACATCACAGGGTGGAACAGAGCATTTTGAGCTTTGGAGATGTTACAGACTAATAATAAAGTGTTACTCAAACATGTGTGAATGAAACAAAACAACTCCAGGTCTGTTTCTGAGTATTCTCTGGTTCATGTTCCTTTTATGTGTTGCAGATGCTGCGGTGTGCTGTGCTCCCCCTGCTGGTGGCTCTGCTCCACTGCAGGTCGGTTCAGTCTGAGCCGCTGCTGTTTGTGTCTGAGGATGGACGCCAGGACAACAGTGAGTTTACACAGTACATATGCGAGGGAACAGAGGTCCACCCTGTTAGACGACTCTGCAGCTGATGTCGTCCACGTTCTCTGGGGGTGTGATGCTAACTGTAGGCACTACTCTGTCTGAAGCTCTATTAGACTTTAATCTGAGCTTTTTTAAACCATAAACCAATCTTGACCATAAAGAACTGACTGACTGTACTATAACAGGTGAGCTGATTTGTGCTGTTAAACAAGTCCCTCTCAAATAACATTACAGTCACAAGCTAGCTAGCATTAGCATTAGCCAACAGTTTTTCAGTGAGTCGCTCTCACCTTTTTGTGTAAAATCAAACTTAGGACATAAACGCTCGGCCTGATCACAGACTCCTGAAAATGTGCCCTTTAAATCATTTCTGGATTAAAACTTTTTTGATGCTTGCTAACATGTGCATGTGCACTAGAAGTGCTGAACATTCTACCATAGACATATATGCAGAACATCCCCAGCGTGATGTCACTACAGAGTATCATAATGTAACATGTACCCAGTAAAAACATGCATAAAACCCTCATGTTTCAGTTGCTCTCTCCTCAGAGCCGTGGCTGAACCCGTCACTGTCTGAGGTGGTCCCATCTCGTGTGTCCTCGGGCTCGCCGCGTCAGCTTGACCTGCCTGACTCCGCCCTCTTTTCTGCACCTGACTCCATCCTTTTCCCCGAGGTTCCAATGTTCCCCGAATACGTGAACCTGAAGTGGGTCCGCTTTAACGGCTCTCTGCCCAATGGTGCTGTTGGCATCTTTAACGGTTACGCCGAACGCACCGACTACGTGTGCAAAGTCAACTGTGAGTCGGGCTTCTACTCAGAGGGCCAGGGGAGCGTGTGCCACTACCCGTACGCCGACAAAGAGTACACCTCCTCCAAGTTTGACGTCTTGGTGAACGTCGACCATTTTGAGTTCCTGATGTGGACGGAGGATTCGTACGGGTCGGTGCCACAGTACTCCGTCCGCACGTGCCAAAATGTCGACATATTTGTGGGTAAAAACAAATATGGTTTGGGCAAAGTGGTGAGTCAGCACGAGGCATTCTTCCTGCCATGGGAGGGGGAGGAATACTGGTACAAGTCTTACCAGGTCCTGTCCATCAACCACGGCGCGTACACCCAGCACGTCTCACACGTCCAGTACGACATCGACCACATGAAGCTCTTCCACCATCCACCAGAGGCGCTGCAGCTCGCCAAAGTCACTAACCTGGAGTGTAACAGCGTGCAGAAGACGGTGACGCTGGAGAAGTCCACGACGCTGGAGAAACGCTGGGACATCGGCCGAGAAACCAGGAACGGGACCGTCAGCTCCATGAAGGCCCAGGTGCCCATCCTCGGTCAGTCCCATCAGAGCACTAATCCAGATGAAACGGCAGCTAATGTCATCAACACTCTCTGGGGGTGTGATGCTAACTGTAGGCACTGCTCTGTCTGAAGTTAGACTTTAATCTGAGTTTTGAACACAATTTGACCATAAAGAGCTGACTTATCTAAACTACAGCAGTTGAGCTGACCTGTGCTGTTAAAAAAGTCCCTCTCAAATAAAAAAAAATTTTTTTCTTGAAGCAGAAGTTTGGAGATTTCTTTAAAAACTATGAGTTATATAGAGTTATACAGAGTTATACAGAGTTACATAGGCCCCACCCTCCATCTGACATTATGACACTAATGTGATTCTCAGGTCCAGGGAACGTGGATTTCACGAAGGAGCAGACGGTGAGGTTCTCTGAGGGCACGACGATGAGTGAGACCATCAGCCACACGGTGCAAGTGCAGGTGAGGACCTCCCGCTCCCCAGAAGCTTCCTCCAACTCCTTTAAGAGACCAGGAGCAGTATCTCTACTCTGAGGATTTAGTCCTGGTTTAGTCCTGGATCAGTCCTGGTTCGGTCATGGTTCGGTCCTGGTTCGGTCCTGGTTCGGTCCTGGTTCGGTCCTGGTTTAGTCCTGGTTCAGTCCTGGTTTAGTTCTGGTTCATTCCTGGTTCTTTTGGTCTTGTTCCATCAGATCCTGGTGCCTCCAAACCACTCGTGCTCTGTGAGGATGGAGGGGCGGCGTATGACAGCGGACATCCCCTTTAAGGCACGTCTGAGTCGAACCAATCGTGATGGAGAGACACGCTGGACCTCTGTCATCGGGACCTACGATGGCGTGAACGTGGGCGAGATCAACGCCGTGGTCGAGAGGTGCCAACCGCTGCCTGATGCCCCGCCCTGTGCCCCCGAGTATTGAGACATCCCTGAAGCTCCTCCCTCTGTCCTTGAAGCTCCTCCCTCTGTCCTTGAAGCTCCACCCTGCGTCACACAAAGCTCCACCCAAGTACAGAGGATGCCCCCGCAGGACGCCTAGGTGACTGCAGTGTAACTTTAAAATAAAGAAAAATAAAATACTGAACACAGAGTCATCTCGCTGTATTTATCCAACCACAACATCTGCACATTAAACGGGGTAATTTACATCTTTGGGGTATTAGATAGGGGGTATTTACTTCTAAGGGGTATTAACTGTAACACATAACATATTTAGATCACCATGTTTCCTTTTATTGTTTTGAAATGCCATATTCACACAAAACAACGTATTAACATGTTTTATAAGTTTCACTTTTGTTTTTGATGCTGAGTCTCCCCTCCCTTTGCTCTCTTTGCTAAGTCCCTCCCCCTTCAGAGCACTATCACAACACAATCAGCTGCATCCCACTAATGAAACTACTGCACATCACATCAGGTTTGTCAAGTTGCTGTGTACAGTTTTGTATCATGTTTTTGTATATTCATGCAGAATTGTCTTGTGGGGCGAAGTAGGCTCGTGGGCGGAGCCTCGTACAAGCTCGTACTGCTAAAGAGGGTTTGAGTAGGGCCCGGGAGAGATCACTAGATAACTCAAACATGCATGGATGACATCTAAAACCTCTTAATGTTTTTGATGAGGGAACAGCATCAGAACAAAATAAGTAGAGACATTTGATTCATCTCAGTTACACACCACAGGGATGCAGGAGGATGGGAGGGCATCTGACATTGTATTCATTCAACCACACTCCAGCGTCTGCAGATTTATTTCACCTGCCCCCATTTCATCTCTAGATGTAGGCGCCATCTGGAGGTTATTTGGAAGTATTGCAGAACTGCAGAATAGAGGGAGCCATTGCATAAAAGTCAGTGGTCAAATTTCAGTTTGTTTCTGTGAATAGTAAAAAAAAAAAAAAAAAAAAAAAAACAACTATAAAAGTTATATCTGTGAAACGTCATCAGTCTGAGCACGAGGGAGGCTCCACAGCGTCAGGCGCGTGTGAGCCTCGTGTCACAGCACTGTCCCAGCAGAGGGCGACACTGGGGCACAAACCCCGCCCCTGGACACGTGTTTCATTTAGGACTAGTAAATATGACGTCTTTTTTATACATCTTTTCATAAGTGAGTTCCTGCGTTTATTTTGAAATGCAAGACTGAGACTTTTATTGTGAAATCCTCCAGGAAGCAGGAAACCAGCGACTGGGATCAGCTGACCCAAGTGTTGACGAAGCAGCTCCGGTTTCTCCACGGAATCAAACCCCCGACCTCATCCCGGAGAGAGCCGGGACAGAGCAGGACACCGGCTGTACGCGGACATGCCCCCTCCCCCGCGCCCCTCTCCGGCCTCTGTCCCGCCCCTCGCGCTGCTCTGCCCCCGGGTTTGGGGTTTGTTTTGAGGCGAGTGCCCGGAGCGCAGTTTCGGTAAAACCGGAGTTCGGGATGGATGCGGAGGAGAGACGCGGGCTGCTGCAGGCGGAGGCCGGGCACAGAGACCCGAGCCCCGGGCAGGGAGAGCCGGACACACCGCTGTCCGAGCAGGAGCTGTACCTCAGGTGAACACGTGACCCGGGCTAAGGACGTGTCTTCAAACGTGATTAATGTGTTTTATGAATAACTGCCTCTGATGTGGTGAGGTATAAACGCCAGGAACTGTGTTTGATATTTAAACTGTTTTATTTTGAACCGTAGAGTTGCCTTTTTATTGTGAATTGCATTATGGCAATTATAAGAGCAACAAAAGTGACTCTGTGGTGCCAAAGTATTTTACACTCTGGGGGAAACTTTTTACTCTAGAGGAGAGCTTTAGACTCTAGAGGAGAGCTTTAGACTCTAGAGGAGAGCTTTAGACTCTGGAGCTTTAGACTCTGGAGGAGAGCTTTAGAGTCCTCCTCCAGACTCTTTTAGACTCTGGGGGAGACTTTTAGACACCACAGTCTCCCGTCTGTTAAACACTGGATCAGTGTGTGCAGTGTAACCATAGACCTCCAGAGTCTATGACACAGTAAAGTCCAGACCCAGAGGATGGGTCAAATGCAGAGAACTTTATTTCCCTGTTTGCTGTAGGTAACGTCTAACACTCACTCTCTCCTCGTCTCTCAGTAAAGTCCAGAACGGGCGCCTGTTCCTCGCCACTTTTGCCGCCGTTTTGGGACCGATGAGTTTCGGTTTTGTGTTGGGCTACAGCTCGCCCGCCATCCCCGACCTGATGTCCATCAACGACCCGTACCTCCGACTGGACGCCACGCAGGCCTCATGGTTTGGGGTATGATTCTCTGTTTTAAGCATATTCAGTACATTTGAAGTTATTTTGCTTTAAAGCTGCACTCAGTAACTTTTCTGACACCCGCTGGTCTCCATAGAGGTGTTATGGGTTAATGTGTTCCTCTGCCTTAGATGTTCCACTGTACAGCATTAAAATTTCTATCTATCTCTATGGACACCGCCAGGCAAAGTTACAGATCAGATCAGTTTGTTAAGGTGTTTCTGAGCAATAAAACAACTGATGAATTGAACAGAGGAAGATGTTTAATGCCGCACTGTGGAACATGTCTCCATGAAGACAAGCAGGTGGCAAAACCTTCTCCAGTAAAGTTACTCAGTGCATCTTTAAATAAGAAAAATATCTTTGTGAGAAAATGTTTAAAACTCATCCGACTCAGAAACCCTGATGCCCCGAGTCACATGACTTAAAGTCACAATGAAACTGGTTTAAACAGGTTTATATTTACAGCCAATATAAAAGATTATGATCCAGTGAAAACTACGATTAAACCAGATGACACGGACGGGGGTCAGAGGGTCAGAGGAGGGGAGGGTCAGAGGAGCAGAGGAGAGGACCAGAAGAAAGGACCAGAGGAGGAGAGGGTCACGGGAACATAGCAGCAGAGAGGAGCTGAGGACCAGAGGAGTAGAGGAGGGGAGCATAGGGTCAGAGGAGCAGAGGAGAGGGTCAGAGGGTCAGAGGTCTCACTGTCGTTGCTTCAGTCCATAGTGACCTTGGGAGCAGCGGCCGGGGGGCTCCTCGGAGGGTGGATGGTGCAGAGGATGGGGAGGAAGCTCTCGTTGATGTTCTCCTCCATCCCCTTCGTCTGCGGCTTCACCATCATAGTCGCGGCTCAGGGCGTCTGGATGCTGCACCTCGGCCGCGCTCTCACCGGGCTCGCCAGCGGAGTCACCTCGCTCGTTGTCCCGGTGAGTCAGGAATCTAACCCCCAACCTCCAACTCTCACAGACATCAGTAGTCTAACCCCCAAGCTCTCCTTTAGCTCTACATCTCAGAGACGGCTCATGAGCGTGTGCGGGGGCTGCTCGGCTCCTGTGTGCAGCTCATGGTGGTAATCGGCATCATGGGAGTTTACCTGGCAGGTGAGACTCTCTGTAACCCTGTTAACAAAATGTTCCGAAGTGGGGCTTTAACTTTGTTCTAATGCTGTATCCTCGTCAGCAACATCTCTGGAGTTGTGTCTTGTTTCCTTCACACACGTTTCAGTAATCCTGCACATTTAGGCCATCTCCCTCTGCAACGCTCTGTTACACCCTGTGATGTCATCACATGGTGCTCCTCTGGGTTTTTAAAGTCCACTCACTTTTGCGGTATTTTCAGTTTTTCACAAATTTCTTGGCAACTAAAAGCTGGAGATGCTTCACACCTAATACTTTGCAGTTACATCACACTGGGGGGCTTTACATGTATGTCTATGACGGAATGTTCAGCAGTTAACATGGAGACACAATGCACACATTAGCAAACACTGACAGCAAAGTTTTAAGATTGTCTAAAGGGCCTGTGGTCAATTTGAGCGTCCATGGTCCTGTTTAGGAGTTTGATTTTACACAAAGAGGTGAGAGTGACTAACTGAAAAACTTTGGCTAATGCTAATGCTAGCTGATGAGTGTAATGTTATTTGAGAGGGACTTGTTTAACAGCACAGATCAGCTCACCTGTTGTAGTTCAGATAAGTCAGGTCTTTATGTTTAGATTGGGTTAAAACAAAGCTCAGATTAAAGTCTAACTTCAGTAACAGCTACAGACGGAGCAGTTCCTCCAGTTAGAATGTTAATGACATTAGTTGCAGAGTATCAATTCCAACCTTCGAGATTTATTCACTGCCTTTGTTTAAAATCTTCTGATTGTATTTGTTCAAACGTCTTATCTCAGAGATCAGCTGAGTCAGGCTTAGTCTTTATGTCTTTATTCTTTTGGTCAAATGAAGCTGGACTTTAGAAACAGGCCTGAACCTCGTGACCTGAGACGATCTTTGACCAGACCACACACTGTAAAAAGCAGCTGACCACACACAAAATATCCCACTGGACTTCACCACTTCTGCTTGTCAGATAAACGTGTGTCTGGATCTGAATGTTTGAAACCCCTCAAAATCTTCTGATGAGATTTCTGGACCTTTTGGACGATTTAAATGTCATGTGGTCAGAGGCTCCGTGTTCAGACAGGACTCAGATCAGCTGTCTACATCTGAATCATCTTCATGCGTCTGAGAGTTTTCTCATTTCGAGCTTGTCCCCGAAGTTCAAAGCACTTCTGTAAAAATGTTTCGTCCCTGCAAAAAAACAAATGTGACTGAGTCACTGTAGCTCAGAGTGTGATTAAAGACATAATGACGAACATTATACCTGTGTCCACAGTCTGTCCTCTTCCTCCTCTTCTTCCAGTATTCCATCATGTTCTAAGAGTGTTTCCTCATCATGATCTTACTACTACTATCTTACTTATTATGCTGCTTTTGAGGCATGGGTGCTCAGAAAATGTCTGTTTTCACCCATCCCCTGTCCTAGACATGGGCAAACCACGGCCCGGGGGCCACACACGGCCCTTTGGGCTTATTAATCCAAACTATATTAAAATAGGTAAAGGTAAACGATGTTCCGAGTTTTTCTGCTGTATTTATTTAACTGAAATTTAATAAATTAATAATTCATTTAATTAATTACGTTAACATTTGGAAGACAATTTGTACAATGAGCCTTGCATATTCATGCTATATCCCGGCCCATCTGTCCCGGCCCATTTTAGAATCCATTGTGGCCCGTGTGTCAAAAAGTTTGCCCGCCGCCGGAACTGTCCCCTCCCTCTGTGATTCTTTTAGTGACTTGACTCAAACAGCAGCAGAGAATTAAATCTGCAGATTTAAACAGAAAGACGATGAATCATTTTTTATTATGATGATGAGCGGTCTGTGGTTCAATTCCCTCTCTGTGATCTGATGAAATGTCTTGCTCCTTGTCTCAGGTCTGGTGCTGGACTGGCGCTGGCTGGCGGTCTTTAGTTCAATTCCTCCCACCCTGATGCTGGTGTGCATGTGTTTTATGCCTGAGACGCCGCGGTTCCTTTTGTCTCGGGGTCAAAGGGCAGAAGCGGAGGAGGCTCTGAGGTTCCTGAGGGGCCCAGATGCTCCGGTGCAGTGGGAGAGCGCCCGCATCGAGGAGAGCACCCACGAACAGGTGAGAGAAATAAGTGAGGCAGGTGTGAGACAAGGGAGAGAGAGACAGGTGTGAGACAGGTGAGGGAGAGAGGAAAGACAGGAGCAGGTCCAGGAGGACAGCACTCATGAAAAAGTGAGGAGCAGGGGAGACATGAACAGGTAAGAGAGGAGAGAGAGCAGACAGGTGAGAGGCAGGTGTGAGACAGATGTGAGACAGGAGCAGGTGAGACAGGTGAGAGGCCGTGCAATAAAAGCCACATTTTGTTCTAGCACCAGCTGGTTCACTCAGAGCTCTTTATCTGAGTTGAGACACTAAGGCCTCTGATACGAATCATAACTTTGTGGCGCTGTGAGATGAGGCTAAAGCTAATGCTAAAGCATTTATTTCACTTGTCATTTTAACGTCTCTTTATGAAAAAACAGTGGGTTTTCTCATGTTAGATGCTTTATGCATTATGAAAAACAAAAGTTTTTTTGATGTTTATGTGAACTGTTGCTCACGCGCACTAGCTCATAGGTTCACTGGAAATACAGCATTTATCACAAGATCAGTTTAACCCAAACCAAACCCGAACCCAACCCGGAGCAAACCCGGACTAAACCCGGATTAACCCGATCTGTTTTTTTCAGGGCTCTGAGTTCCGGCTCTCTGACTTGCGTGACCCTGGGGTGTTTAAGCCCCTCCTCCTCGGGGTCAGTCTCATGATTTTCCAACAGATGACTGGGATCAACGCCATCATGTTCTACGCAGAGAGCATCTTTGAACAGGCGCATTTTCAGGTACGCTCCTGTGTGCTCCTGTGTGCTCCTGTGTGCTCCTGTGTGCTCCTGCCTGCTCCTGCCTGGTCCTGCCTGGTCCTGCTGGTTCTGCTCCTCTGACTCTTCTCCTCTGCTCCTCTGCTCCTCTGCTCCTCTGCTCCTCTGGCTCTCTCTGACTCTCTCTGACTCTCTGTATATACTGTGCTGTGTTTCAGAATGGGGACGTGGGCTCGGTGTTGGTAGGAGTCACTCAGGTGGTCTTCACGGCGGTAGCGGCCCTTGTGATGGACCGTGCCGGGAGGAGGCTGCTGCTCATCATCTCAGGTCGAAATCCGTAAAAAACATAATCCATTTATTTTTTTACACGTCTATATTTGTATTCATAATTTCATTTCAAATATTTCTAGGATTTATTTATTTCCAATTATGCCTCCATGAAACTAAACTCTCTAAAAACCTTTGAAATGTGTCAGATTCACTAGAGACATTTGCCCTGCCTCCATCTCAGTCCAACACAACAGGGATACAGGGGGATGGGAGGGCATCTGACACACAGGGAAATAGAAGGACAGGAGAGCATCTGACCCTTTGTGCTGCTCCCTACAGGAGTGTCCATGGCGTTGAGCACAGCAGCATTCGGCGTTTACTTCTACCTCCTGAATCAACCTCAGCCCCAAACACAGATATCCTGGCTCGCCCTCCTCAGTATGGGAGTGTTCATCACAGGTAAGAACCAGGACTGAACCAGGACTGAACCAGGACTGAACCAGGACTGAACCAGGACTGAACCAGGACTGAACCCTGTCTCCTCCCTCAGGTTTCGCTCTGGGCTGGGGGCCGATCCCGTGGCTCGTTATGGCTGAGATCCTCCCGGTTCGAGTACGAGGCTTTGCTGGAGCCGTCTGTGTCTTGACCAACTGGACCATGGCCTTCACCGTCACCAAGAGCTTCCAGGACATGATGGTAACGGGACTGACCCGGGACTGAACCAGGACTGAACCAGGACTGAACCACTGTTTCTTCCAGTGACTGTTGTTTTAGGGGTGATATGCTGTGAAGGAAACACTTGTAATCCAAGGGTTTCAGGGTGATGAAAAATTAGACCGTTTGAATGGTAAGAAGTCCTCAAAATGGCACCTTTAAATTGGAATCTGAAGCCCATGAATTGAGGATGATGTTCAAACCGCAAACTAGTATTGTGGAATTTTTTGTGATTTGAAGGATGTTAATGGTTTGTGCAGAAAGTGTCACAGCTGCTTTAGTTTGGACCTGTGTGAGTTTTAATTACGTTTCTGTCTCTACTTAGACCTTCCTCACCTCTGCTGGGACCTTCTGGCTCTTCTCGTTCATGTGCGTCCTCAACCTGTTCTTCACCACGTTCTTCCTCCCGGAGACAAAAGGCAAAACTCTGGAGCAGATCGAGGACATGTTCAGAGGCTCCTCCTCACGAGCCTGAACTTCATGACCAGACAACATCTGACCAATAGGTGTCCTCAACAAATGGACCATGGCCTTCACTCTCACCAAGAGCTCCCAGGACATGATGGAACCAGAACTGAGCCAGAATTGACCCAGGACTTAACCACGACTGACCCAGGACTGACCCAGGACTGACCCAGGACTGACCCAGGACTGACCCAGGACTGACCCAGGACTGACCCAGGACTGACCCAGGACTGACCCAGGACTCCTCCTCTCGAGCCTGACCACCACCAAGCAGCCGCAAATTAGAGAGAGACCAATATGGAGCCAATATCTACTCTTTTAGCTCATTGGTTTTCAGCCTTAAATCTCCAGCACTCCATCTCTAGTTTAGACCTGGTTTAGTCCTTGTTTAGTACTGGTTTAGTTCTGGTTTAGTCCTGGTTCAGTCCTGGTTTAGAGCTTGACTACTACAACTGTGAACAACTACGATCAATACAATCAAACAAACTAATAAACCTGTTCATCATTGCACTGACCGACGGAGGCCACAAGGGGGCGACGCAGACTTAGATTTTGAAATAAACGTGCCAATTCTTTATGTGTGATCCATAGACTGTATATATATATATATATAGATGGACATGGCTAACCTGCTAGCCGCTGTGTTCCAAACTGGAAGTGGTCATGGCCGCACTTCTGGCTCCATCGACTCTGGCTTCAATTCACTTTCTATTGAAAAACTGTATACACTCCCTCTGTAACTGCTGCTGTCAGACTTGTCATTTTGCTTTTAAATGTTTGTATTAACCCGCTCCACATGACCACAATATGATTTCACGATTTCAAGATATAAGCATCAATAAGAAACTAATCAGGTGCCTTCTTGCCCCGAGGTTGCTCCCAATAGCGTTAGCAACAGGTTTAATTGATAGCATTGCTAAGCGCCTGCTCCCTGCTAAACCAGCGGTGCAGGCGGGAAGGGGCATTACCTTTTTGGTTGCTATGACACTCATTGGAATTCCAAATATTAAACTAGGCTCCAAATTCACTGCTATAACTGTGAGCCTCAATGAGCTTCATTTGACTGGAGCTGAACGCTGTGGGAGTCACAGTCAGTCCACTTCTTTATACAGTTTAGTCCAGGTCGTCCAGGTCCTACACCAACTGGACTTAAGTTTTAGAGTTCAGATCTGAAGAAGCCTCTCGGGTGAGCGGCCAAACGTCTTCAATCCAAAACTGTTCAGTTACAGAATCAAATTTTCTTTTGCTTCGTGCCAATCCTAGTTAAAAGATTTAAACTACAGAAACGTCGTTTTGATTTAACCTCGCATTGATGTAGCGGTCAATAAAACGTCACCACCCGCTGCTACGTTAAGTGGGAGTCGCAGTCACCAACACAAACCAGGGGCGGTGCCAGGGGGGACTTGAGGGGGATTAGCCTCCTCTAGAAAGGCCACAGCTCCCCCAAACATTTTCCCCCACTTTTACAGCTCATCCAATCTCCACTAAAACAGTTTAAATGGTGACCACAGAGTTCAAAATGAGACCACAATGAAATAAAAAAAAAGGTTTTATAAATCGCTACAGGGACTAACTACACTCAGATTGGTTTAAAACAGCAACACAAACATTAACGACTCTTAATTAACTCGTTATAGCGCCCTCTTTGATCCTCCAACCAAACATGTCTGGCTCCGCCCCTGTCACACGCTCTGGTGTAGCTCGTGGTTGGTAGCAAAACGTTGACTTGTAAAACTAAAAATTAAAGTCCAGCTGTTTTAATTTTTGATGCACTGATTGACTTGTTAGTAAAATTTAAAACAAAAAAAAAAAACTAAAAATTAATAAGATATTTTTTGTATAATTTTATAGACCAAATGACATGATACTTCTGAGTTACTGAGATTTAAATGTTCAGTAGAAAGCTCCTCTGTTGAACTGCTTGTATAATAAAATGTGTAAATCTGAACTGCAGAAACATGACCAAACAGCGCCCTCTTGTGGCCACATCTTTAACTGCTCACGATTTTTGTGAATTCGTTACTTTTTTTCTTTTTTTTTTTGAAGATTGAAAGTGATTTTTTTACTGACACATTTTTATGGGTTTTGTATTTTTTTGTTTGCTTTTGATGAACTCTCATCTGTTTACTGTCAAATGAAGAATAAGCTTTTATCTGGGTCCTTTTGGTGCTTTTTCAGTTTGTTTTTTGTTCAAATCTTGTGAAATGTTTGAATTAAAATGAATCTTTGAATAAAAATCTACAGGAGTTCTAGATTTAATCTGATCTTCAAGGTAAAGTCAAGGTCCATTTTGCACCGTGTGGTAAATATGTCCTCTGCATTTGACCTCGGTGTCTCTGGGTTAAAAGTCCATATTACACTATTTTCTGATTCGTTATAATGCTGCTTCCTCCTCAAAAACATACTGGAGTTGTGTTTTGTTTCATTCACGCATGTTTGAGTAACACTTTATTATCAGTCTGTCTACATTTCCAAAGCTCAAAATGCTCTGTTCCACCTTGTGATGTCATGAAGTGGCAGTTTTCAAGTTAACAGCTCCTTTTACCTTTAGTTCAGTAGGAATTGGCAATTCTAAGGCTGAAATCATCCAAATTATTCTAGTGAAGGTGTATGGAGTTTAAAAACACAGAGGAGCACTTCCTGTATTATCACATGATGACATCACCAGGTGGAACAGAGTGTTTTCATTTTGAGAGCTCAAATATGCGGGGTTTGTGTGAATTAAACAAAACACAAGATTATATAACATTTCTTCATAAATTTTCTAATTTTTAAGCTAATATAAACTAAAATAATAAAAGGTAGCGGGTATCCATGGGTTCCAAATAATAAAAAATTAGGATTGTTGCCATAGCGATTAACAAACAAAAATATCCTTTGAAGCAAAAACGAAGAAAAAATATTACTTTTTATAGTCAAAGCTTTTATTGTGAAGGCGCATGGAGCAGGATAAAGCTTTTATTGTAACAGGGTTTGGGTTTGTTTTGGATCCCATTTCCTGGCCGCGCATGCGCACTGGCCGCTGTGTCTCCGGTGCGCTCTGCTCCTCAAACCCGAGAAAAGCGCGATGGATGCCCGCTGTGGCGCTGCACCGGGGCGGGCGGAGTGAGCACAAAGAGCCGGGGCTGTGGAGCTGCTGCGCGGCCGCGCCTGGACCTGTGTGACCCGGAGGAGACGCTTCGGAGCCGCCGGGAGCAAACATGAAGTTACTGAAGCCGAGTTGGGTGAGCCACAACGGTAAGCGCCCTGCTCCCGCCTCCCGCCCGCCGCCGCTGCTCGGAGCTCGGACCAAGTTGGGCTTTTGTTGCCGGAGGGAGACACGCAGCGCGGGGGACACTTGTTTGACGTGTCCTCGGCCCTCTCCGCTGCCCCCAAACACCGCAAACTTTAAAACCACGCGCATTTTCTACAGTTTAGCGTCATTTTGCTGCGGCTCGCTCCAAACGTCCTCCCGCTCCAACTCCTGCAGCCGTTAGCTCGCGTTAGCATCACTTTACACCGCCGGTATTTTCATTATTCTGACGTGTGAAACATGTTATTCACCCAGATATTTGTCTGCGCACTTATATCTGCAAATTTGCGCCAGTAATGACAAGAGATATTGACATTTTGCGGCTTAAACTCGTGTCTCAAAGTGTCTTCAAGATGGCAGATAAGAAAAGTTAACCGTTGCAGTGACTTTGATGGAACTTCCAAACGTTTTCTTTTTGTTTCTCAGAGTTTATAATGTTTAAAAAACAATTCCACTGGTGCAAAAGTGTTTGAAATCTGTCCCCACGCGCCTCTGATACGATATTTCACAGGTAAAGTCCACCTGTTTGACTTAAAATACATGAAATAATTGATTGTCACAACTCTTATTATTCTTATGTGGGGCTGGGGCAATAAACAATATCATGATAAAAACAACATTTTATATAATGGTGAGAATCGCCTTTATATTTCCAGAATGTGCAGAAAAAAGCAATTTATCCACAGGGGAGTCGACAAGGGAGGACAAAGGGGTCTGTTGTCCGGGGCCCCAAGGTCTCAAGGGCCCAGAATTGGACCCTCTTCCTATTAATTTGTATTGTTGGGGGACCATGAGAGGCTTATTGCCCCGAGCCCCCAAATTTCAGTCAACGGCCTCGCTCATTCATAATATGGTGTTAAAGTTATAATTATTCATATTCATGACAACTTTAATCATTATCATGATATAATTGTTTATTGCAATTATTTTGGCTAAGATAATCATCACGGAAAACTTCAAAATCATCCCATGATTATTCTTATGCCATTATTTACATTTTATAAGCTTTTCAAAACGTGTAAAATGGGGGATAACTTATTAAATGTGTTGAAGTATTCTACAAAGTGGGTTAGGTGTCTTGCCCAGGGACACAACAACAGGATGCATTAGTTGGAGCTGAAATCACACCACCAAACTTTTGAGTTGTTGGGCACATTGATCCTGTCTGGCTGGAGTATTAGGATTTGTGTCAGGGACTTGAACCTCTGACCTTTTGAGATAAGGGACTTGAACCTCTGATGTTTTGGTGTAAGGGACTATTAGAAATGTTAGGAATTTGACCTTTGACATGTCTGAATATGATAAATGTGAGCGTGTTTCCTGAATGTTTTTAATGTTTTATTTTTGTTTTGTTGTTATTTTTATATGTTTTATTTTTTCTTTGTTTTAAATTTTTTTATGCTTTAATTTAGTTTTTTTTTTATGTTTTGATGTTTTATTTGTTGTTTTGTTTTTGTTAGTATTTTTATGTTTTTTTGTAATTTTTTTGTTTTATTCTATTTATTTATTTTTTTATATTTTTATGTTTCATTTTGTATTTTTTTTTTGTATTTTTATGTTTGTTTTTTGATGTTTTTTGTTGTTGTTTTTTTCAGGCAAACCCATCTTTTCTGTGGACATTCATCCCGATGGGACCAAGTTTGCCACAGGAGGACAAGGTGAGGCGGAGGTGCCGGTTAAACTTACCTGTGGCGTCTGATTTTTCATGAGCTACAGAAAAAGATTGAATTATACTCCTCAAATACACATAAATTAATAGATTACATTAAAGCCAACCTATGTAACATTTTAGTTGAGTTTATTGCATTGAAAAACATGGTAAAATGTGTCCTTAATGTACGCAGGCTCGCATCTCCACAAACCTCTTATTTTTGCCTGGAGGAGGGGCCAAATAAGAGGAGCCTGTAATGTCCCATTGGCCGTAATATTCTACACTCACACTGGCATTAAATGTGTCTATATCCATGGAGAATGTTCCAAAGTATGTCTTTAAGTTTAAATGCAGCTCCCACAGTTGATGATGTGACGATGCTGCTCACGATGAAAGAAATATTGTCACATTTTAACTTTTTTTTTTTCTCTAAGAACTGACGTTACTTTGGACCTGTCACTCTGATGATGTCATTTTTTGTCTCCAGGGGAGGATTCGGGGAAGGTGATGATCTGGAACATGGCTCCTGTCCTCAGAGAAGAAGACGAGAAGAACGAGAGTGTCCCCAAGATGCTCTGCCAGATGGACAACCACCTGGGTAACACGGGAGGGCATCTGACACAGGAGGATGGGAGGGAGAATGGGAGGACATCTGACACATGGGGAGGGCATCTGACGCAGGTGAATGGAAGGGCATCTGATGTACTTGTGTTTTCCAGCCTGTGTGAACTGTGTGCGTTGGTCTAATAACGGTCTGTACCTGGCATCTGGAGGAGACGACAAACTGGTGATGGTCTGGAAGAGAGCAGCGTGAGTACAGACGATAATGTTAATGTAATCAGGAGAATAAACACCATCATAAGACCTTTAAGAATAATGTGTGTGTGTCTGTGTGTATGGTTGTTTATATTTGTGCGTGTCTGTATGTATTTGTGTGTGTGCAGGTTCATTGGGCCCAGCACAGTGTTCGGCTCCAGCTCCAAACTGGCCAATGTGGAGCAGTGGAGATGTGTGACTATACTACGCAACCACACTGGAGGTAAACAACTATTTTATTTATATAAATGACACACATTGATACTTTGAGCTGATGTCATCATTCCCTGGGGGTGTGGCGCTAACTACAAGCACTGCTCTGTCTGAGGCTTTGTTAGAATTTAATCTGCACTTTAATTTAACACAATCTGACCATAAAGACCTGACTTATCTGAACTACAACAGATGAGCTGATTTGTGCTGTTAAACAAGTCGCTCTCAAATAATATTATCAGTCACAACTAGCATTAGCATTAGCCAACAGTTTTTTCAGTTAGTCGCTCTCACATTTTTGTTGAAAATCAAACCGCTAAACGGGACCATGAACGCTCGGATTGATCACAGACTCCTCAAAATGTACTTTTTAAACCTTTTTGCAATTTATTTTTTGTATCTAAACGTCTTTGATAGCTTTTACTCCTGTGTCTAATGAGTGTACACAAGTCTAATGTCGCTCCTCTTTCTCCTCCTCCTCTTCTCCTCAGATGTGATGGACGTGGCCTGGTCCCCTCATGATGTGTGGTTAGCCTCCTGCAGCGTCGACAACACCATCGTCATCTGGAACGCACGAAAGTTCCCAGGTGTGGCTTTAAATTATTCTACTTTATACAGTCCCCATGTAAAGTGCTGTGAAAAAGGATTTGCACCTTTTCCGAATTCTTATTGTTTCTGCACCTTTGTCACTCTTGGCCATTTCAGATCAAGCAAACTTAAACATTAGACAAAGATAGCCCACAAGTAAACACAAAATGCTGTTTTAAGTTCCAATTTTATTTATTAAGGGAAAAATAGCCATCTGAACCTACATGGCTCATGTGAAAAAGTAATTGGCCCCTAAACCTAAAAACTGGTTGAACCACCTTAGCAGCAACAACTGCAGTCAAGTGTTTGTCATAACTGGCAAAGAGTCTTTCACATCACTGGAGGAATTTTGGCCCAATCTTTTCTGCAGAATTGTTTTAAATTCACCACATCGGAGCGTTTCTGAGCATGAACCACCGTTTTAAGGTCATGCCACAGCATCTCTTTTGGGTTCATGTCTGGACTTTGACGAGATCACTCCAAAAGCCTCATTTTGTTTTTTTAAGCCATTCAGAAGTGGCTGCTGTGCTTTGGATCATTGTTGTTTTTTTTGCAGAACCCAAGTGCGTTTCAGCTTGAGGTCACAAACTGATGGCCCGGACATTCTCCTTCAGGATTTGTTGGTAGAGAGCAGAGTTCATGATTCCTTCAATCACAGCAAGTCGTCTTGGTCCTAAAGCGGCAAAGCCCCAAACCATGACACTACCACATCCATGTTTCACTGTTGGCATGATGCTGTTTTTATCAAATGTGTTCATTTTATGTCAGATGTAACAGGATGCACTCTTTCCAAAAGGTTTAACTTTTGATTCATCAGTCCACGGAATATTTTCCCAAAAGCTTTGGAGATCAAGATGTTTTTTGACTAAAGTGAGACGAGCCTTTATGTTCTTTTGAAACCCTGCCATACATGCCATTTTTGCCCTCAGTGATCATGAGTCATGAACACTGACCTTTACTCAGGAAAGTGAAGCCTGCAGTTGTTTAGATGTTGCTCTGGGATCCTTTGTGACCTCTCGCTGTGCTCTTGGGGTAATTTTTGTAGGTCTTGTATATTTACTAAGAATGTAATTGTTGTTTATTGTTTATTTGTGCACAGAGATGGTGAGCGTGCTCAGAGGTCACACAGGACTGGTCAAAGGTCTGACGTGGGACCCTGTGGGGAAGTACGTGGCGTCTCAGGCTGATGACCACAGCCTGAAAGTCTGGAGGACGGTGGACTGGAACATGGAGGCCAACATCACAAAGCCCTTTAATGAGGTAAAAATACATGAAACATCACCAAAACAACACAGAACACCAAATGAGGTAAAGACACATCACCAGAACATCACAAAGCCATTTAATGAGGTGGGACCATGTGGTGGTACCAATATTTTAGAATCCAGTGCAGGTGATGAGCTCTGCCGATGTTCTGGGGCCAAAAGTATGATTTGAAATCGGTACAAGCTAGGCCTGTGCATAACACACTTTGAAGCACGGTATATTGCTACAGAGTAATTTTATGATCAACTTTTTTATTTTTTATTTGTTTATTTGATTGGGACAGTGCATGTTAATGAACATACATGACAAAAGCACGAATGTAAACACGCCGGATTGTAGCCATGCGGCTAATTTCCATCCGTAGTCCCATGGGTCAGGGTCACAGGGATCAAAAATACAACAATAAAATTTACATTAAACAATGATCAGGCCTTTAATACAATTTTCCAACCATACAATCTTACAGTCTTAGTCACTTTGCACAAAACTCCATTAACATTCACTCAGCTCATTGTCCAGACCCACATGCAGAATGCAATACTAAAACGGTCCATAAAGGATACACAATATATAATAAACAGCCTTGCACCTAGTGTGTGCAAGTTTGGTTTGCCCAGAGCCAGTTTTTCAGTTGAGCCTTAAATGAATTATATGTTGGGCCTCAGAGTTAAAGGGAGGCTATTCCACAGGTTCCCACCTTGGACAGACGGGACCATCTGACCAAAGGTGGTATGTCTGTGGGGTATGACCATATCTCCTCTGGCGGAGGCTCGTGTGGTTCTTTGTGTGTTTTCTTTACTCTTCATAAATTCTTTTATTGGTGGAGGAGCGAGAGAGTGCAGAACTTTATAGATCAAACATGCTGATTTAGAAAATGCAGTAATTTATATTTGTATAGAATATGGCAGTGGTGATGTGACAATGTTTTTTTTTGTCCAGTAAATGATACCAAACGATGATGTTGAAACTACTTAATGTCACTGACACAAAGCAGGAGAGTCTCAGTGAACACATTTGTAAATAAACTACCATTTAAAAAGCCTGAGCTGCAACAAACGGCAGAATCAACCAATAATCAGCCATAGAAGCTAAATATTCTCCCCTCTGCAGCTCAAATCTAAACTGATTACACAAAATGACGAAAATCTCTTCTATTGCAAATAAAACTACACACAATAAATGTTCATAATTATTTATTATTTTTTATTTATTTATTCCCAAATTCCAGCTTTCATGTACTGAGCAGTCAATGTGATTTATAGGGACAAGCCAACTACAAACTCATGTAATGTCTGTACAAGGCACTGCTCTGTGTAATGCAAGTGTGCTCCTCACTGGAGCGCCCACTGGAAAGCGCTCAGCGTTGTGTCAATGTGCAGTGGTCAGATCCTCTCTTACATCTCCTTTTGTAAATGTGTCATTTTTGTGTGGACTTAATATACCTCTGTATCATCTAACTTCTCCCTCTCTCTTCCTTTCCTCCTCTCTCCTCCCTCTGTAGTGCGGCGGTACCACTCACGTTCTCCGCCTCTCCTGGTCTCCTGATGGACAGTACCTGGTCTCTGCTCATGCCATGAACAACTCTGGTCCGACGGCTCAGATCGTAGAGCGTGACGGATGGAAGACCAACATGGACTTTGTAGGGCACAGGAAGGCCGTGACCGTAGTGGTGAGGAGCCGACACCTTTGTGATGTCATTAGGGCTGAAAGCACAGAACACACAATTAATACTTACAACTGATGTCATCCACATTCTCTGGAGGTGTGATGCTAACTATAAGCACTGTTTGTCTGAGATTTGTTAGACTTTAATCTGAGCTTTATTTTGACACAATCTGACTAGAAAGAGCTGATTTGGTTGGAACTACAAGAGGTGAGCTGATTTGTGCTGTTAAACAAGTACTTCTCAAATAACATTTCAGTCACAAGTTAGCATTAGGATTAGCCAACAGTTTTTCCAGTTAGTCACTCTCAATTTTTTGTGTAAAATCAAACTCTTAAACAGGACCATGAACATTTGGATTGAGCACAGGCTCTTGAAAATGCGCTGTTTAAATCCATTTTGTATATTTTTGAGTTTTAGATTGTGTTGTTTTTTTGTTTTTTTGGTCAGTATGTGTGCATTTGGTAACTATGATAACTGATAACCATTCCACCATAGCCATGTACATGTCGAACATACTGTTGTTAAAATCCATTTTAACAACAGTATTTCATTGTTAAACCATGACCTGCACTAACCAGATATGAAGTACTTCCATTTTAATCACAACAGAATATGTCAAATGTACTGCAGGAACAAATTTCCTTCCTCTCATCATAAAATAATTTCCCCTCTCTGCAGAAGTTTAACCCCAAAATCTTTAAGAAGAAGCAGAAGAACGGCAGCGCCCCCAAACCCAGCTGTCCGTACTGCTGCTGCGCTGTGGGGAGTAAAGACCGATCGCTCTCTGTGTGGGTCAGTACTGCTACACCACTACTGACATCACAACACTCTACAGGACAACAATGTTTAATACAGACGGAGGCCACAGTTCTGATACAACTCTGATCAGACTGCATATATAAATGGACATAGCTAACCTGGTAGCAGCCACGTTCCAAACAGGAAGTGAGCGGGGCATTTTTCAGCTCCATCGACTCTGGCTCAATTCAGTTGCTACGTAAAAGCTGTGGCCCCTCTCTCTGTAACTGTTGCTGTCAGATTCGTCATTTTGGTCTTAAAGTGTTTGTATTAACCCTGATCCTGGGGTTTTTATTTCACTATTTTGTCCCTGATTGGATCTTTGGTGGCTATGATACTCGTGGTCAGAATACCAAATATGTAACTGGACTCCAGGTTAGCCGCTATAACTGCTAGCCTCGATGAGCTTCATTTTGGAGCCGAATGTCACGGTCAGTTAGTCCACTGCTTTATGGTTTATGGCTCTGATACAGTTGTGATTATTGTCTGACATAATGGACTCATGAAACCCTGTGTGCAGCTGACGTCCCTGAAGCGCCCCCTGGTGGTCATACACGATCTGTTCGATAAGTCCATCATGGACATCTCCTGGACACTCAGTGGTCTGGGGATGCTTGTCTGCTCCATGGACGGGACTGTGGCCTATCTGGACTTCTCACTGGATGAGCTCGGAGACCCCCTGAGTGAGGACGAGAAGGTGAGAATGCCCTCTACAGGCTAAGAGAGTAGGTACAGGTGAGACCACCCCCTACAGGTGAGCAAGGACGAGAAGGTGAGACGGCCCCCTACTGACCCTTACATCCCCTACTGAAACCTGATTTAGACCCTTTTTAGACCTTTGTTTAGACCTCGGCTTAGGACCTGGTTTAGGACCTGGTTTAGGACCTGGTTTGGACTTTTCTTTTCAGTTGAACAGAATGTGGTGACTTTGGTGTTTTTGTTTCATCAGAACACCATTCATCAGAACATCTACGGGAAGAGTCTGGCCATCACAAACACCGAGGCGCAGCTCTCCACCACCATCATCGAGAACCCAGAGATGTTAAAGTACCAACAGGAACGCACCCAGAACCAAGACCAGACCAGAGCCCAGCCAGGGACCAACCACAGCTCCGCCCCTAAACTCAGCAGCGTGGTCAACGGGGAGTCGCTCGAGGACATACGCAAGGTACAGTAATGGTGCAACTGTTGGTATCGTGACAGTACTGTGTAGTAATAGCAGTACTAACAATTCAAATTTGATCTCAATACCACGTTGGTAATAAAAACCCTCTTTAATCAATATACTGTAATGTTCCACATTAAATGGTAGCACTTTGTTTTCTATTCCCATGTGTCTTATATCTGTGTAATCCCTCAGTGTCCAGTAGGTTCATAGTGGGTGTGCACTAGTCTGTGTCTTATACTTGTGAAACATACAGCTCAACATCATTATTAAAATATTCAGGAGAGGCTAACTTCTGTCCTGTCAGTAGTACTTTTTTAGTATCGATGCCTGTGAAAAATGAGCATCTAGTCTCAATACTATTTTTAGTATCGATTAGTATCTGATTTTCAACAGCACTAGTTACTTCTAGTACTACTGCTACTACCACCACCACCTGTATCACTACAATTTACTACTGCTCCTGTTACTTCTACTGTGGCTACTGCTACTAATGTTACTGCTACTAGTATTGTCACTACTACTATTGCTGCTACTAAAGTAATATTCCTGGTGTTTTATACTACTGTTACTACTATTACTGCTGCGAAGAGGCTTTTCAAGGCACAGTACAGTTACTTCTACTGTGCACATATAGCAGGAGTCACAGGACACAAACACTGCACTCTTCAGAACAGTTGTAATTTTTATTTATCGGTTTAATGAAGAAATGATTCTCACATTCATGTAAATGTTTTTTGTTGTTGTTGTTGTTGCAGAACCTCCTGAAGAAGCAGGTGGAGACGAGGACTGCAGACGGGAGGAGGAGAATCACTCCTCTCTGTATCGCTCAACTGGACACCGGGTCTGCTCCCGTCTCCTCTGCTCCTCTGGCTCTGCTCCTCTGGCTCTGCTCCTCTGGCTCTGCTCCTCTGGCTCTGCTCCTCTGGCTCTGCTCCTCTGGCTCTGCTCCTCTGGCTCTGCTCCTCTGGCTCTGCTCCTCTGGCTCTGCTCCTCTGGCTCTGCTCCTCTGGCTCTGCTCCTCTGGCTCCCGTCTGCTCTGCTCCCCTGTTCCCGTCTGCTCTGCTCCCCTGTTCCCGTCTCCTCTGCTCCCCTGTTCCCGTCTCCTCTGCTCCCCTGTTCCCGTCTCCTCTGCTCCCCTGTTCCCGTCTCCTCTGCTCCCCTGTTCCCGTCTCCTCTGCTCCCCTGTTCCCGTCTCCTCTGCTCCCCTGTTCCCGTCTCCTCTGCTCCCCTGTTCCCGTCTCCTCTGCTCCCCTGTTCCCGTCTCCTCTGCTCCCCTGCCTCTGCTCCCCTGTTCCCGTCTCCTCTGCTCCCTGTCTCCTCTGCTCCCCTGTTCCCGTCTCCTCTGCTCCCCGTCTCCTCTGCTCCCCTGCTCCCCGTCTCCTCTGCTCCCCTGTTCCCCTGCCTCTGCTCCCCTGTTCCCGTCTCCTCTGCTCCCCTGTTCCCGTCTCCTCTGCTCCCCTGTTCCCGTCTCCTCTGCTCCCCTGTTCCCGTCTCCTCTGCTCCCCTGTTCCCGTCTCCTCTGCTCCCCTGTTCCCGTCTCCTCTGCTCCCCTGTTCCCGTCTCCTCTGCTCCCCTGTTCCCGTCTGCTCCTCTGCTCCCCGTCTCCTCTGCTCCCCGTCTCCTCTGCTCCCCGTCTCCTCTGCTCCCCTGTTCCCGTCTCCTCTGCTCCCCTGTTCCCGTCTCCTCTGCTCCCCTGTTCCCGTCTCCTCTGCTCCCCTGTTCCCGTCTCCTCTGCTCCCCTGTTCCCGTCTCCTCTGCTCCCCTGTTCCCGTCTCCTCTGCTCCCCTGTTCCCGTCTCCTCTGCTCCCCTGTTCCCGTCTCCTCTGCTCCCCTGTTCCCGTCTCCTCTGCTCCCCTGTTCCCGTCTCCTCTGCTCCCCTGCCTCTGCTCCCCTCTTCCCGTCTCCTCTGCTCCCCTCTTCCCGTCTCCTCTGCTCCCCTCTTCCCGTCTCCTCTGCTCCCCTCTTCCCGTCTCCTCTGCTCCCCTCTTCCCGTCTCCTCTGCTCCCCTCTTCCCGTCTCCTCTGCTCCCCTGCCTCTGCTCCTGCCTGATTTGTTGTTCTTGTTTTAGGGACTTCTCTCCGGCCTTGTTTAACAGTACTCCGATCCTGCCCTCTGGTTCTTCTCTGTCGAACCAGATGGGGGGCCAGCTCGGCTCTGACTCCACCCAAGGACCGGGCTCCAACCTGGGGATGCGAACAGGACACGAGCCCATGATCACATCCCCCCCAGCGGGAGCCAAGGACGGAGACAAGGACGGGTAGGTTCTCCAACTGTGCCACAACAGGCCCTAGTCTTGGCCCTAGTCTTGGCCCTAGTCTTGGCCCTAGTCTTGGCCCTAGTCTTGGCCCTAGTCCTGGCCTTAGTCCTGGCCTTAGTCCTGGCCTTAGTCCTGGCCTTAGTCCTGGCCTTAGTCCTGGCCTTAGTCCTGGCCTTAGTCCTGGCCTTAGTCCTGGCCTTAGTCCTGGCCTTAGTCCTGGCCTTAGTCCTGGCTCAGACCCAGTCTCTCTTTCAGGGTGAAGGGGACTCTGCTGCTGACCTCTGCCTCAAAGATCGAGCCGATGAAAGCGTTGGACTCCAGGTTCACCGAGAGGTCAAAGGTCACACCCGGGGTCGCCAACGCCATCACCTCCACCTCTGCCCTCACCCCTCTGGACAGGTACTTCAGATGCCCTTCCCTCCCCTTTGTGTCAGATGCTCTTTCCATTCTCCCATATCCCTATGTGTCAGATGCCCTCCCTCCTAGATTCAGTTTGGTTTTATATTTTCTTCCTTGTTTTTATGTTTGTTTTTTCGCCTCAGACCCAAAGAGGTGTTGGCTCTGAAAGAGGTAAAGCTTAAAGAGGAGACGAGCAGCGACAGCGAGGATAAAATGGCCGCCATCAACAGAAACCTGGCTCTGAAGAGGAAGGCGGAGTCTGAGGGGGTGGAGGAGCGCAGGAGGGCGGAGACTGAGGGGGTAGAGGAGCGCAGGAAAGTGGAGTCTGAAGGGGCAGAGGAACGCAGGAGGGCGGAGCTAGAGGCAGCCGAGGTTGTAGAGAAGAGGAAGAAGGGACGACCACGCAAAGACAAGATGGCCTCTACTGCTCAGAGCTTCAACCCTGTACAGGTCAGAGGTCACACACTGACCCCCCTGTCCTAACACTTGACCCTGTCTTGACCTCTGACCCCTTTGTTCTCAGTCCACTCCTCCAGAGTCCAGTCGTGTGGTCCACCCTCCAGTGCAAGTGTCCAGACTGTCCACGCCCAGTGTCCAGAAGAGCCTCAGTCTGCAGGTATATGCACGCACACATGTACACGCACACATGACAGTGTGTGTGGTGTTGCCGCGCGCAGGTGAGTGTGTGTGGTGTTGCCGCGCGCAGGTGAGTGTGTGTGGTGTTGCCGCGCGCAGGTGAGTGTGTGTGGTGAGTCTAACCCTGTACACACCTGTGCCCAGGTGAGCATGGATCCCTGTGTGACAGTGGAGCTGGAGAACGAGGTGTCCGTGGTGTCCGGGTCCAGACTCAGTCAGCTCCGATGCTCCAGAGATGGGAGAGACTGGAGCACACTGTTACCCAGCTCTGTGCTCTGTGCCGCAGGCAGCAGGTACAAGACCGCGCCCTCTATGTACTCATTTACCACCTATACTATACTGACACTTGCTGCCTAGCTCTGAGCTTATGTCCCTTCAGACAGAGCAATGCCTACAGCTAGCATTACACCCCCAGCAAATGTTGATGATCTGTTGCAAAGTAGCAATACCTCCACTTAGGGGTGTGCAACTCACGTGCTAATGGAGGTCGGAGGTAGAAGATTAGGGTCTCGATAAAAGCCGGAGGTTTGGAGCAGAGTGAATATTGAAATGATATTAACATTCCTATAAGATATAAAGAATATAGATTGTGGTGACCTTTTGATCCCTGTTGTTTTACAGTGATGTCATCGTGGTGGCGTGTGAGGACCGCACCCTCTCGCTCTTCTCTTCCTGTGGCAGGAGGCTGTTTCCTCCCATCGCGCTGCCCTCTGCTGTCTCTGCTGTGCACTGCGCCGGGCGTTACGTCATGGCCCTGAGCTCCAACGCCACGCTCTCCGTCTGGTCTGATACTAGGCTCAGTTTACATTTTATAAATATAAACACATTTAACCCCCAACAGCACCAGCTAACCCTCCTCTCCTCCTTTTCTCTCTTTTATCCTCGCTCTCTCAGGGACGTGCTGAAACCGAAGGCTCTGGTGAAGAACGAGTCCCTGTTGCCCCTCTTTTCAGGTCAGACCTCAGGACTGTGACTGTAGAATGTTCTGCACTGTGGCTTTAGGCTAATCGCGTCATTCTTCTTACAGGCTCAGATACAACCGTGAGCCAGTCCCTGCTCACGCCACAAGGGGTCCCCGTCGTCACTCTGTCCAATGGGAAGTCCTTCTGCTTCAGTGTCGCCATGGAGACGTGGTAGGCCCCGCCCCTGCTCTCTGGCATTAGCCCGTTAGCGTCGTTAGCTCAGCCTCCCTTTCGTGTGTGTGCAGGACATTGGTGGCGGATAAGGCCGACTCTCTGGTGCAGTGTGCAGACTTCAGGAGCTGTCTGCCTTCTCATGATGCATCTTTGCTGTCCGGACCACTGGCTACCATGCAGGGGCGCCACCTCAGGTACGCTCTGTGACCTCTGACCCCTCTGTGCACTCTGTTTCACCTGTGTTTCACCTTTCTGACACAGCCGCCATCTTATTCCCTAGTTTGCTCCTTCCTCTCAGCCTTCTTTTCTCACCACCTTCAGCAGGGCTCTCTTTCTCTGTGTGTGATAAATGTCTCTCTCTCTCTTTCTCTGTGTGTTAAACGCGTCTCTCTCTCTTTCTCTGTGTTAAACACGTCTCCTTTTCTCTGTGTGTTAAACATGTCTCTCTCTTTTAGTGCTGGCCGTCTGTCCTCCCGTCTCTCCTCCGCTCCTCACCACCTGCAGCAGGGAGTGACTCTTGCGTTCTTGGAGACTCAGCTCTCCTCTGCCCTCGCGCTGCAGTCGGCCTCAGAGTACAGACACTGGCTCCTGGTTTACGCCCGCTTCCTCGTGCACGAAGGTACAGGGTCCCCTCCCCTCACACCAGATAAAAGGGTAAGGTAATCTGACACAGGGGAAGTCAGATGCCCTCCCTGTACAAACATGTTCTGATGTGATTCCTGTTTTAGTTTGTCAGTTCAGATTTCAGTCTTTTTGTCAGTTCTTCTGGACGTGTTTAAAATGTGATCTTTGATTAGATTTGCGTTTGTTTTAAAAACAGGATTCTGTTCAGTCAAGATTCTGTTTTAAGTATATTAATAGATTTTATTTTATGCTTATTTGGTTAAAAATATCATTAAAAATTGTCTCAGTGTCTGTAGTGTAGTGTTGATGAAAATTACAAACAGTTCCTTTGACATTTTCCGATTATCTGTGATTATTCCGATTCATTGTTGCAGTGGGTTTGGACGTTAAAATGTATCTTTTCCAGGCTCAGAGTTCCGTCTGCGAGAGCTGTGTAAGGAGCTGCTGGGACCTGTGCACAAGTCTGTGTCCTCCTCCTGGGAACACTCCACTCTGGTGAGTCACACTGGACACAAACTGTACCGCTGCAGTGTTGATTTACATGTATTTTGCATGTGTATATAGCGTGCGTGATGTGTGTTTTATATTGCGTGTACATTGTCATGACCTCGTGTTTCTGTCTCAGGGCCTGAGGAAGAGGGAACTGCTCACTGAGGTGCTGCCAGTCATTGGAGAAAACCTTAGATTTCAGAGACTCTTCACAGAGTACCAGGAGCAGCTTGAGCTGCTCAAGAGCAAATGACACCACCCTATACCCTACGTCCTACACCCTACACGCACTTATGCATATGTCCTACCTCCACCTGCTCATCTCCTGTACAGCTCACTGCCCTGCTCTGCTCCTCAGAGGACCAGGACCAGCTTGAGCTGCTCAGGAACAAATGACCCACCCTTATCTACACCACCATACTCCCTATACCCACCTATGACCTAATGACACCCACCACACCACTGGGTCCTCACCTACTCCCGGAGCCCTCTCCCCTCCTACTCCCTTAATGACACCAGTCTGTGGTGTGACCCTGTGCTCTTCTTCCTCTCGCCTGCAGATTGAAAAAATGAAACATTTTACCCTCAAACCAGAACTGACTTTAGAGAACAAATGATCCTCCTGTGTCCCCCTCCCCGTCTGCCCTGCTGTACCTGCAGAGGGCACAGTGAATCATGGACAATAAACAAAATAAAATATTAAACTTTAAATCCAAGACCAGAACCCTGAGCTCTGACCATTCTGAGGCTCGTCTGACACCTGCCGCACAGGAGCGATAAGAGCCACAGAGCCACTATGTGTGCAGTGAATGAAGTCTGAAATAAAAGCATCAATTCCTTTTTTTTTTTTCTATAAATGTGTAACACTGCCCCCTGTGGCCTTGCAGTGTCACTGCATTGTCGCCCTCAAACTGCCTGAGAAAACCTCAAATCTGTATGGATCATGACTCAAGTTCAGATCTAAATATGTTTTGTTAGAGCCATAAAAGAAAACAATTCAAGTAAATCTGAAAACCAAATGTGGCTGTAATGAAATAATGAAAGTGTCACACAGAAATGAACCGTCTGTCAATCAAACTTTTACCTCTGAATCCTTTGAATCAGCTCTTTTGGATCGAGCGTCTTAATTTAAACTTTAGTTTGTTCTAAAATCATGTGACCCTGATCATAATCCTGCTGCGCTCGTTTGAGGGAGTTTTGTAAATCTGTAAATAAATGTAGAGTTTGAGCTTTTGCAGAAACGAGCTGTAAAAAGGAAAAATGCTAAATAATAAAGTTGTGAACCAGGAAGTAAACAGGAAGTCTGGTTTCTCTCACAGGAAGTCCCAACTTTGTCTCGCTTTTTCTTCCTCCTGGATAGGTCATGTTTAAGGGGAAAGTGTTTTTCAGTTTAAATAAATACGTAGATATATTTTTCTGTGTAGGTCTATGGCCTTTATAAACATGACTATTTACACTGGAGCATTTGTTTTGTAAATGAGTTCACAATTATCTAACTTATTTGGTCAATCTTGGAAGAATTATGTCTAAAAGATCAATTATTTTTTGATAGTGTTGAAAATGAAACCATTTTAAGACTTAAAAATGTTATTTACGACTCAAGGATCTAACTTGGCTGTGAGTTAATTTTACATACACAACCAGGACTGAACCAAGTCTAAACTGTGGATTAAAACGGGGCCGAACCAGAGACAACGATTGAAACAAAAATAAAACACTTGTCATGAATCGTGTCATGTAATTGTCTTTGGGGACAAAATGACCTCATAAACTAAGTATGTACAATTTTTAAAGTTGATACATTTATTTCAGTCAAAGTTTCATGTCTTTTGAGACCACTATATTTTTCTTGAATATCTGAATCTCTCGTTGTGGGCGGGACTTCCTGTGCTTTGTTTTTAAACTTTATTAAATCTTTTTGAGCTCCACGCTGTGACCATAGACTGTATAACCCCTGACCCTTCAGTCCAGTCCGTGGCTGTGACAAGCTCATGTACAGACTGTATAACCCCTGACCTTTGACTCCTCATGTACAGCTTTGCTCCTTTGTTTGCTCCATTTTAAATGTTTGTACAAGTTTATGAATATTTGAGTTTTCTATGAAGCAGCTGCAGAAACTGTTATTTTGGAAAGAATTTGTGAAAATAATAAAAAGACATGAAGGAAATGTGTTTTTGTTTTTTATCTGATTTTACACAAAAAGGTGAAAAACCGGTGACTAATGTTATGTGAGAGGGACTTGTTTAACAGCACAAATCAGCTCACCTGTTGTTCAAATAAGCAAATTCTTTATGGCCAGATTGTGTTAAACTAAAACTCAGATTAAAGTCTAACAGCTCCAGACACAGCAGTGCTTACATTTAGCAGCACCCACTGAAAATGTTGATCAGCTGCAAAGTTGTACAAGATTTGATTCAGTTTTGTATTTTTGAGGAGCCCAAAATCTGGCGTGAGCAGGGCTTCACAAAACAAAGTTTAAAAAAATGATATCGTCAATAACATATGAACTTTCATCAGGGACAAAGGTCGTTTATGTTCAAGGCAGAAATTATAAAGTCATTACATTTGTGTTTCATTTACAGGTGTTAACGGCACTTTTTGTTCTAAGCATGACTTTGTGACATAAACATAACGAGTGCACTGTAAAACACTGCAACTCTTTGGTTGCTAGGATACAAATATGGTTGCAGATTAACCGCGATAACGGCGAGCCTCGACGAGCTTCATTTGGAGCCAGACACTGAGTTACATCACACTCACTTAGTCCACTTTTATGGAGCTCCACATGACGCTTGTTTCTCATTCTCCCTTTGACTTTAGGAAAAAAATTACATTAAAATTTTAAAGATCAGGTCTAATCAACGATGTGAAACTAATGACAAAAGACCTGCACTTTTTTAAATATTCTGTTTATAAAAACTTATAAACCGCTCAGGTATTCAAACATTTTGCTGAATATTAGCATGTAGCAGGTTAACCTCTGAGATGCCTTTGAACTCTTAAGATTTTAATATTTACAAAGGTCTAACGGAAAAATTACTGGAATCTTTAGTCTGGTGATGGTCCCTTGTTGGGGTGAGGGTCTGGTGGGTCTCAGAGGTTGGAGGTGAGTCCGGTCCAGTGCCGGAGCAGTTGGTGAGCAATGGTTTGTCTTGGAGGAACCACAAACGCAGCACGAGATCCACCAATCAGAGAGTCGATCACCTGCACAAGAGAAGAGGGACTAAAGCAGGACTAAACCAAGACTAAAGCAGGACTAAAGCAGGACTAAACCAGGATTAAATCAGGATTAAAGCAGGACTAAAGCAGGACTAAACCAAAACAAAACAAGGACTAAACCATTCTAAACCAGAATGGAACCAGGACTAAACCCGGTCCTGACCTGCTGCCTCGAGAACCATTTGGCCTCCTCGATCTCGTCCTGGTCCACGGTGATCTCTGTCGTCACGGCAATGGTCAAACAGCCAATCATCAAGCTCGATGGCATCGGCCACGGCTGCGAGCAGACATACCTGAAACCAGACCAGAACCAGGACTAAACCAGGACTGAACCAGGATTAAAGGGTAAACGGTCACATTCTTTAATAGCACTTTTCCACCTTCAAGACTCAAAGCACTTTACATCAAGAAACCACTCACCCATTCATCCACCAGTGTACACAGACACTGGGGGTGACGGGGTTAAGTGTCTTCCCCAAGGACACAATGACATACAACTGCGGGAGCTGAATTTGCACCGCCAACCTGTGGGTCAGTGGATCTGACGGCTCAACCAAAGACACTCAAGTCAGAACCAAAGACTGAACCAGGACTAAACCAGTACTAAACCAGGACTGAACCAGGACTGAACCAGAACTAAGAACAGACTTACCAAACAGGATCAACCAGGACACCAGACTCCTCTTGGACTTCTCTCCGGACTGCTGCTTCTACACACTCCCCTGAAACCCAAGACCAGGGTTAGAACTAAACCAGGTCTAAACCAGGTTTAAACCAGGACTAAACAGGTATAAACTAGGGATGGGACAATATACGATAATATCGCTAATCCTGACCAAAAATGTCAGTAATTAATCATTTGTGGCATTTTTTAATAATCGTGATCATCGCACATGATTATAGGCGTCTTTATGGCACCAGACTGGCTCATGTTTCAGGTTATAATACAATGTTTAGATGTTAGTTTTGGTGTTTGCCCACAAGGGGGCCCTCTATCATGGAAATGACACTTGTTAGCTTCTGTGCCTGTGGCTCATGGCTGGTGGGCAGACAGTGGATCTCACACATTTAAATCCTCCACTCAAGAAGGTGAAGTTTGATGTTTGGAATAATAATAATTATTATTTATTATTTATTATTATTATTATTATTATTATTATTATTATTATTATTATTATTATTATTATTATTGTTTTGAAAAACAAGACCAACAAGACAATGAGCCACCAAACTGCAGAGCCTGCCAAAAAAAAGTCGCGGCTCCGAGGGCAAACACGAGCAACTTAGACGCTCATTTACGAGACAATCATCCTGCATTGTTTGACAAATTTGAGACAAAAATGTCCTTTGTAAGTAACATACGAGGTGACATAAACTATTGAATGTAGTTTGTTAGTTTGGATTTGTATGAATAATGGTATGTGTTTGTGGCCACTTTGCTATCGCTAGGTTTGCGTTAGCTAAATAGCATTTTGCACAGCTGATGGTTGATGGCGACATATTCTTTATAATATCCTTTTTGTAGGGACTTTCTCACGTTGGTTCATGTGTTTTTTTATAGTCAAGAGTGATATATTTGATACTTTTATTAACACAACAATGCCATCTCATTTGTCTACAGATATGTTCTCAATAAAGGTGATCGCTCAGACAAGTGTCTGGTAATTGATGTTTTAGTGATAAACCTCAGTTTAATAATTATCGTGATAATATCGTTAATCACAATTATTTTGGTCAAAATAATCTTAAGTATAAATTTTAATATCATCCCATCCCTAGTATAAACCAGGACTAAATCAGGACTAAACCAGGTCTAAACCAGGACTAAATCAGGTCTATACTAGGGCTAAACAGAGACGGAGAGTCCGAACTGGGACTAAACCAGGTCTGGAGTGCAGTACCGGGTTCGATGAAGCCAGCGAGGCAGGAGAACATTCCAGGGGGAAACACTTTCTTTCTGCCCAGGAGACAGTGGTTCTGGTCAGGGTGCAGCACCAGCATGATGACCACCGGGTCTGAGGAGAGGGAGCGGTTTAGCTCATAGCAGTTAAACCAGGACTAAACCAGGACTAAACCAGGACTAAACCAGGACTAAACCAGGACTAAACCAGGTCTGACTTCTCCGCAGTTCACAGCATGACTAGGCGGTGAGATGGGAGAGATCAGAGACTCTGTGGCAGTTACGGCAGCCATTTTGTGATTGTAAGAGCAGCAGAATTCTAGTGGAATTCTACTGCAGTCCTGCTACGCTGTGGTCCCAGAAACAAATGTCCTATTCATTTTCTGATTGACTTTCCAAAAAAAAAAAAAAGAAAAAAAAACATATTAAAGGTTTGAAAGCTCAGGGCTGAACCACTAAGTTACTAAAACATTTAGCTGAATCTCGTGTTTTAAATGTCCTTTTTGGAGCTAAAACAGCTGCTTTATGGATATTAATTAGCATGTAGCTGGTCAGCCCCCGCAATGTCTCTTAATATTTGAAATTTTGGAAAAGTCTATCGGAGAAAAAAAATGGAAAATGGACTTCCAGAATGGGAGTGGACTTCAGAGTGGGCGGGGTTGTGGAGCTCCATAGACAGTAATGGTTGAAATGTTTCAGAGGTGGTCATCTGGACAATGCTTTTTAAATGGAGATGTTTCAGCTGCCATTTTCCATCTGAAGGGGCTGGTCTGAGCTATAGCCCCGCCCTAAAGGAGGAGTTACACCTGCAGATGAGCTGTGAGTGACCAGTGAACATGGGGTTAGATAAACATACAAACAAAAAATTATTTAATTATTTTAAAGAAAATTATAATTAAAAAGTCCATCTCCCTATTAGTTTGTATTAGAATATTAAAGTCACAACATGGCTGTTTGTTTGAGGTCTGTTGACCGCGAGTATCATAGCAACCAAGGAACCAATCAGGAGCAAAGCTGTTGAAAGTAACGCCCCTTCCCACCCGCACTGCTAGTTTAGCAAGGAGCAGGGTTAGCTGTCAATTAAACTTGTTGCAAACGCTAGTGGAAGCAACTTCTGGGAAAGAAAGCAGCCAATTGGTCCGTTATTCATGTTCATATCTTTAGTTATGGACACAATAGTGAAATAAAAACCCCAGGATCATGTAGAGGGTTAATACGAACATTTAAGACCAAAATGAGTCTGACAGCAGCAGGTCCAGAGAGAGGACACAGTTTTTACATAGAAACTGAAATGGAGCCAGAGTCGATGAAGCCGAATCGCAACCATGATCACTTCCTGTTTGGAACGCAGTGGCTAACAGGTTAGCCATGTCCATTTATATATACAGTCTATGCTCTAAATTTTATTAATACCTCATTGATAGAAGCAGTACTACTAGAACCAGTAGTAGTAGTAGTAGCTGTTGTAGTAATAGTAACAGGGGTAGCAGTAGTAGTCGTAGCAGTAGCAATAGCAGTAGTAGTAGCGGTAGAAATAGTAGCATTTGTCGCAGAAGTATTTGTAATATTTGCAGTAGTAGTATTTATAGTATTTACCAACTCGGGGGTAGCAGGTGTTGTGCACCCCCTGGTGGCTGACACATGTTGTGTTCTCGCAGCTTCTCTTATGCCCCGCCTCTTCCACTCGGCTCCGCCCCCCACAGGTGGAGCAGAAGCTGTAGCGAGCGTGCCACGCCAAAACAGACCGGGACTGAGCCACGAGACCTGAGGAAGACCAGGACTATAACCAGACTGAGGAAGACCAGGACTATAACCAGACTGAGGAAGACCAGGACTATAACCAGACTGAGGAAGACCAGGACTATAACCAGACTGAGGAAGACCAGGACTATAACCAGACTGAGGAAGACCAGGACTATAATCAGACTGAGGAAGACCAGGACTATAACCAGACTGAGGAAGACCAGGACTATAACCAGACTGAGGAAGACCAGGACTATAACCAGACTGAGGAAGACCAGAAGCAGGACTAAACTAGGAATAAACAAGGTAAGGTGAGGTACACTTTACTGTAAGAGAAATAGGGAAATGTGATCTCTGCATTTGTCCCGTCCGTCAGTGTCTCTGGGTTAAACGTGTCAGGAGCAGTGGGACACATCTCCAGGTCTTGAGTTAGTCTTGGTCAGGACAACCTCAGCTAGAGGATTTAACCTACTGGATGAACTACTCAGCCACGGTGCCGCCAGGTCTAAACAAGATCTAAACCAGGTCTAAACCCAGTCTAAAGCAGGACTAAACCAGATCTAAACCAGGTCTAAACTAGGTCTAAACCAGGTCCTCTCACCTGCCTCCTCTCACTTGTCTCCTCTCACTTGTCTCCTCTCACCTGTCTCCTCTCACCTGTCTCCTCTCACTTGTCTCCTCTCACCTGTCTCCTTTCGCCTGTCTCCTCTCACCTGTCTCCTCTCACTTGTCTCCTCTCGCCTGTCTCCTCTCGCCTGTCTCCTCTCACTTGTCTCCTCTCACTTGTCTCCTCTCACCTGTCTCCTCTCGCCTGCCTCCTCTCACTTGTCTCCTCTCACCTGTCTCCTCTTGCCTGTCTCCTCTCGCTTGTCTCCTCTCACCTGTCTCCTCTCACTTGTCTCCTCTCACCTGTCTCCTTTCGCCTGTCTCCTCTCACCTGTCTCCTCTCGCCTGTCTCCTCTCGCCTGTCTCCTCTCGCCTGTCTCCTCTCGCCTGTCTCCTCTCGCCTGTCTCTTCTTGCCTGTCTCCTCTCGCCTGTCTCCTCTCGCCTGTCTCCTCTCACCTGTCTCCTCTCACCTGTCTCCTCTCGCCTGTCTCCTCTCGCCTGTCTCCTCTCGCCTGTCTCCTCTCGCCTGTCTCCTCTCACCTGTCTCCTCTCACCTGCCTCCTCTCACTTGTCTCCTCTCGCCTGTCTCCTCTCGCCTGTCTCCTCTCACCTGTCTCCTCTCACCTGTCTCCTCTCGCCTGTCTCCTCTCACCTGTCTCCTCTCACCTGTCTCCTCTCGCCTGTCTCCTCTCACCTGTCTCCTCTCACCTGTCTCCTCTCACCTGTCTTCTCACCTGTCTCCTCTCACCTGTCTCCTCTCACTTGTCTCCTCTCACCTGCCTCCTCTTCGCTCAGTCGCAGCAGGTCTCTGTGAGGGTTTTTGGGGAAGGAGCAGGTTTTGTCTTTGCTTCGTTTCAGAAGTTCTTCCTGATCCAGATCTGACTCCAGGGCGAACCAGGTGCGCGGCTCCAGGTGTGAGGGCTCTGTGTCTCTTGGCCTGTCATGACAGAACATTTTGAAGCACCATATAGTGATACTGTGTAGTGACATCACACTGGGGGTGTTCTACCTGTATATCTATGGTGGAATGTTTATGAGTTACCATGGAGACACAATGCACACATCAGCAAACACAGGCAAAAAGTTTTAAGATCGTCTATAATCCAAAATGTATTTAAGGAGCCCCTTTTCAGGAGTCTGTGATCAATCCAAGCGCTCATGGTCCTGTTTAGGAGTTTGATTTTTAACTAAAATGTGAGAGTGACAAACTGAAAAACTGTTGGCTGATGCTAATGCTAGCTAGTTTGAGACTGTAATATTATTTGAGGGACTTGTTTAACAGCACAAATCAGCTCATCTGTTGTAGTTCAGATAAGTCAGTTCTTTATTTAAACTCAGATTAAAAGTCTAACAGAGCTTCAGACAAAGCAGTGCCTACAGTTAGCATCACACCCCCAGGTGACATCAGCTGCACAGTATCAATTGCTACAGAGAAATATTGTGATAAACGATAATATTGAAACTACTTTATGTCACAAAACTGAAGATAATGAATATTTTTAAGTGACCAGGCCTACGTGTCGGAGGGGGGAGGTGTCCGGTCTACGCCCAGGAACACGACCTCTGACCCCGGCCGCTCCAGCAGGTCCTGCACCTCCTCGAAGCTGAACCGGCACAATCTGATCTGGGCCTGGAAGAGAGGACGGGGGAGGTCACTTACTGGCATACTGTATAAAGAAATCGACTAAGGGAGTGAGATGTGGAAGCTAGCAGTTATAGCCGCTAATATGGAACCACAAGTACCATAGCAACCAAAGAGCCAATCCAGAGCGAGGCTGTTGAAGGTAACACCTGCACTGCTGGTTTGGCAGGGGGTGGGCACTTAGCAACGCTGTCAATCGAACTATGCTAGCAGGTTAGCCATGTCCCTTCATATATACAGTCTATGCTAGCAGGTTAGCTATGTCTATTTATATGTACAGTCTATGCTAGCAAGTTGGCTCTGTCAATTTATATATACAGTCTTAAGAGTCCAAGTGAGGTCTGGGGGTGCGGGTCAGTTGCTAGTACGGGAAAAATGTGCCTTTTTCTGAACAGTTTCATCTTGAGTTTCCTCAGAACGGTGTAAGACCCCACAGAGTAATAAACAAATGCTATTAATTTGAGTTGGAAATGATCATCGTGGTAACAAAATCAGTATCGAGTATTGGGTGTATTCTTTAGTAGCGAGATCAAGTTTGATGTTTTAGTATCATGGACACCACCACTTTACCATGAAATTGGTAACGGTAACAACAACAACAACAACACACATTTGAACAAAAGTCACTTCCGTGTTACATATGATTGGACTATAGAATGTCGTGATGTCATCTGTAGTAAAAACAATATAGTTAGACTGAGTACCCACCGGGCCGCTCTCCTCCCCGCCCCGGGTCATGGGGCTGAGTTTGTGGAACAGGAGGTAGACTGTCCTGGGGTCTTTCTGTCGGGTCCTGATCCAGTCCTGGTCTGGCCTTTTGATGCTGAGTCGGTCCAAAGGTTCCGCACTGAAGAACATCTCATGAGGACTCTGCTCCAGAGACCCGCAAGTCCTCAAGTCCTGGTCTGAGACTGGACCAGAGACTGGACCAGAAACAGAGACTGAAGCGAGACCAGGGTCTAGAGCAGGTGCTCGGGCTACAGCAGGTTCCTGGGCAGAGTCCGGACGCAGCAGCAATCGGCAGATGTGGGTGTGGCCCCAGAACTTAGCGATGTCGAAGGCGGTTTGAGACGAACTGTTCAGAGGAGAACGGTCACATCTGTGGAAAGAAGAACAGGAGGAGAGACACAGGGATAAGACGCTGATGAGACAAAACCAGAACACTGTATGAACTCTGTACAAGGTCTGAACCAGGATCCTGGCCAGGAGTGCCTAGCTGCTGGCAGGAGGCCCCTGGTCTAACGCAGGGGATGCAGACTCACCCTCTGTGCAGCAGCGCCCTCACCAGGTTGTGGTCGCCGTTGCGAGCGGCATGCATGAGCGCGGTCCATCCGTTGGGTCCAGTCTGGTTCAGCAGAGACGGAGAGTTGGACAAAAGGGACGAGACCAGAGCCACATCCCCACGAGACGCAGCGTCCAGAAACCTGTGCACCAGCTCCTCCTGCGCTGACCACTCTTCAGACATCAGGGTCAGAGGTCAGGAAAGGTCACAGGTGAGGGAGGGTCAGAGGTCACAGAGCATCAGACATCAGGAAGGGTCAGAGGTCACAGAGGGTCAGAGGTCAGGGAAGGTCAGAGATCACACAGGTCACTGCAGGACAACAAGGAAACACTCTGTGAACACACAGAAGACAGAAGGGGTAAGGAGGAGGAGACAGGAGCAGACAAACTGTGGCTGATAGTTAGCACTGGGTTGGACTCCCAGACCCTTCTGTGTGGAGCTTGTATGTTCTGCCTGTGTCTGTGTGGAGTTTGCATCTTAAATTAACCCAAAACATGCACAGCAGGTCAGAACCTCCAGCTCAGGTCGTCCTGACCAAGACTAGGTCCAGATCAAGAGGTGGGTCCCTGACGCTGTGCTTCTGTTAGGAGGACCCAGAACCACTGGCTGAAGGACAGGTCAAATGCAGACAATGAAATGTCTTCATGAGGGATAAATAAAGTATACTATACTTATTCTTAAGTAGAGACGGGAACAGACGGGAGGAAACAGGAGTAAAAAAAAACCTGACTGAGCTCTGAGGTTACTACTACTACAACTACTACTACTACTACTACATACTAGTAACTGATGCTTCTTCAACTGTTTCCTCAGTTAGGTATTACAATTTTAATCTACTGACAAATGCACAAGGCAATAAACTACTAATACTATTACTACTACAAGGACTACTATAGCTAGTACTCCTCCTCCTCATACTGTTATTGCATCTCAGACCAGCTCACAATCCTCTTAAACCCGCAGAGTTTTGAGTCTCACCTTGGACTTGGCTCAAGTGTGTTTACAAAATCTGTTCACGTCACAAAGGCAGCGACGCGGAGGAAACACGGCGCGGATCAATGACGTCACAGGAAAACTCACGTCAATTTGATTAAGTTAAATAAAAAAATAAAACAACGAATATCAAAGTAACAACAAAAAGTAAATAAAAGCATATATATATATATATATATATATATATATATATATATATATATATATATATATATATATATATATATATATATATATAATCTCAGTAGTAAATCTTTCTGAACCCCATTATGTGTGTGTTTTATTTATTATGTATTTTAAAATAATCATTTTTTTCTGTTAAGTCTTAGTCAGTTTTAACAGCTATAAGTCAATAAAAAAAAACACATTTAAAAGTATGCAAGATCATAATAATGACACATGTTTATTTCTAAAACAGTAAAATATACAATTTGTGACATAAATAAACATGTTAGAAATGCAGTTAACACAAGCATTCAAATAAATACAACATAATGTTATTAAATATAAATGGCAAAAATAATTTAAATGTTAAAAGGCAGAAAAACGTGAGTTCTGAGTCCAGCCATAAAACCAACATATACATCTGTAATCATCTACATAAAGCACAGTGGGATTAGTGTAGAAAAATATTACCTACACACTGATCATAACTTTTAATATCCCTGTTTTTATTAGAGCTGTGGAAGCTGTGGGTCAAAATTGTGATCTTTATCTGTGAAACATAAAATTCCGCAAATATGTAAAATCTGTTAAATTGTAAACATTTAAATATAAAAATCTTTAGAATTTAGTTTAATGATTTGATAATAAACACCCTGTAACACCCTTTATTTAAATCCGCCCTGTTCAAACTGTTCTAGTCGTTTCTTCTCATTGAGCCTGTGAAGTTGTATTTGGAGTGATTCATTTTTGAGTTTAATCTTTAATCCACTATTTTCAAGACGCCATTTTGTCGATCTACCCCCGTTTAACCTCCACCTGTACACACGCACTTTGACGTGTCGCGTAGTCATTTTGGTACAATTTTTTTTTTTAATGTGCTGCTCGCTAGTGTGACGTGCAGCTATCCATAGGAGGCGCCGAGAGCATGACGTGGCACACACGAGCAGAATGGGGATGATTTATTAAACTGTCCATGGAGGTTTTTTATTTTCACACTTAGACTTTGTTTTTTGACTGTAAAAACCTATAATAAAGTGAATATGGATAAGGACTTGTTTCTGGTTTAATCCATTCAAAACCTCCAGCAGAAGGCGCAAGGATTCTCTGTTTGTGCACTGAGGAGTGAAGCTGTTTAAATCAGGCTAAAAACACGCACTCCCTTCAAAGTTTGTTAAAGGCAGTTTAGCAGAATATTCATGGATGCCTTTTTCCTATTTAAAATCGCCATTTTGAGGACTTTTCACCATCCAAAGATATAGAGTCATAAATTATTCTGGTCCTAACTCTCCATTGCTCTGAACCCCATGAGCTTAAAACAAAACAGACACTGTGACAGTAAATCAATGCATTTTCAATTATTAAAAAGCTACATGTTGGTGATTAAATCTAAAAGTCCATTATAGCCCTCCCTGTGTGCCAGATGCCCTCCCTGTGTGCCAGATGTCCTCCCTGTGTGCCAGATGCCCTCCCTGTGTGTTAGATTTGTCAGACATTGACCATTATAAGTAGAAGGTGGTGGACTGGGGGTTCTCTTGTAGGTTCTTCTATAGGTTCTTTTGTAGGTTCTGTGTTATACGTAGAAGGTGGTGGCTCTCTTGTAGGTTCCTCTGTATGCTCCTCAGTAGATTCCTCTGGAGGTTCCTCAGTAGGTTCTGTGTTCCTCAGTAGGTTCTGTGTTATGAGAAGAAAGTGGTGGTTTTCTTGTAGGTTCCTCAGTAGGTTCTGTGTTATGAGTAGAAGGTGAGGACGCTCTGGTGGTTCCCGCGCACCAGCAGAACCGGGGGCAGGTCTTTAGACAGCGTTTCCAGCCAGCACATGTAGAGGGCGCTAGAGACTGTACCTTTACGCGCCAGAGGCATGCTTCTGCAGAGGGAAAAAGAGAGAGAGAGAGAGGAAGCGGAGGGGGGGCAGAGAAAAGAAGGAGAGAGAGAGTTTAGTCCATATAGTAAGCCCATTATTCGGTGTACATTTTTGTGTGCTGTGTGTTTTTAGGATGAGGTCAGTATGACATTATAACTAACATTACTGGTGTGTGATATGGAGATGATGTGATGATGAAGAAGATGATGTGATGAAGAAGAGGACCACACAAGCCATCACCTGACCCCCCCATAGACAGACCGCCTTTGGTCAGAATGTATTATCTGTCCAAGGAGGGAACGTGTGGAATAATCTCCCGCTAACCCTGAAAGAATGTCCCATTGGTAGGTCTTTCAAAGCTCAAATGAAAAACTGGTTATGGTCAAACCAAACATACTTCATCTATAGTGGAAATGTGATTTTAGCTTTTCTATAGACATACACTGCCTGGCCAAAAAAAAAGTTTCCACCAAAAAAAGGATTTTTTTCTGGCCACATTTCTTTCTCGAAGACAATGGGTCCTCACTGTCCTTCCAGTTTTTTAATGTGTTGGACAGTTCTTAACCCAATTTTAGTAGTTTCTGCAATCTCCTTTGATGTTTTCTCTGCTTGATGCCAATGATTTGACCCTTCTCAAAGACTACGGTAACATCTTTTCCGCGACCACGGGATGTGTCTTTCCACATGGTTGTGTAAGAAATGAGAAGAAACTTGTTGCAGCTGAAAGATAATCACCCATGCACTAATTATCCAATCGTACCTATTTGCTTAGTTAAATCCACGTGGCGACTTTTTTTTTTTTTGGCCAGGCAGTGTATTTGCATGTATGGCCAAAAGAATGAAGATGGTGTGTATAAAATGTCTTAATTGGGCCAAACTGACTGAAATAATGGGGACAGTGCAATGAATGGAATGTGCAATGAGTGTAGTGAGCAATTTTTATTTTGGCCCTTTTGTGACCCAAACCCTTGGGATGGAAATAATCCTTTGGCTATAATTCGGTGCATTTACATTCATGTTGTATCATGTCAGTTCCTTAGCATGCACTGTTTCAATCAAATATATATATATATATATATATATATATATATATATATATATATATATATATATATATATATATATATATATATATATATATAATAAATAAAGATGGGGGATGACTCACATGACGATGAGTTTGGCCGTGTTGGAGTGCTCCTGCAGCAGCTCGTTCAGTCGGATCTGACGGTTCGTCTAAAACAAACTAAAGGAATCAGGAACTTTTCACATTACAAAAAAAACTGATCAGTGTGAGCCACAGCTGCCCTGGGACAGCCTGTCACAGTCGCCCTGGGGGGGCGAGGTGTGGCAACAAATCTGTGAACCACCTTCTATCACCCACCCACAGAGACACATGGCCTGCCTCTGGACCATAGACTGTACATACTGTATAAATACACATAGCTAACCTGCTAGCCTCTGCATTACAAACAGGAAGTGATCATGGGCACGCTTCTGGCTCCAATTGACTTTTCATTGAAAAACTATGGCCCCTCTCTGTACCTGCTGCTGTCAGACTCGTCATTTTGGTCTTAAATGTTCATATTAACCCGCTCTACATGATCCTAGGGTTTTTATTTCACTATTGTGTCCATAAGCTAAGATATGAACATTAATAATAGACAAATCAGGGGTCTTCTTTCTCTGAGGTCACTCTCGCTAGCATTAACAACAGGTTTGATTACCTGTGTTTGCTCCCTGCTCGCTCCCTGTGGTGCGAGCCGGAAAGGGCGTTACCTTCAACAGCTTGGCTCTGGATTGGCTCTTTAGTTGTTATGATACTCACGGTCGGAATTCTAACTCGGCTTCAGAGTAGCCGCTATAACTGCTAGCCTTGATGAGCTTTATTTGGACCTGAATGCTGGGGGTGACGCCATACTCACTTAGTCCACTTCTTTATACAATCTATGGCAGTGGTCCCCAACCACCGGGTCAGGGACCGGTACCGGTCCGTTACACATTTGCAACCGGGCCGCACAAAAACAGCAAATAATTTATCAGCGACTGCATCATCTTCTCCGACATAATGTTCACCCGTCCCCCATTACGCTCTAATAAGCATGTCCGTAGATATATAATGAAAATCTTGATAGGAATCAGAAATCCTTTTGATACAATGGCAGGTATATTATATCTGTGCTAGTTATGTCCTTGTCCTCCGCGATGACGTATGATGTATAACGCATCAGACACGTCGTCCAAAAGTAGAGCCACAAGCGAGTGAAGATGAGCCAAAACAAAAGTATTTGGAGAGCTTTTTTGCAAAGGAGAAAAGGCCAACTGAGGAGCCAGAAGAGGAGACTACAACCTCCAAGAAAAAGGAAGTTAAATTTAAGAGACAATACCAGGAGTGCTACTTAAAATATGGGTTTGTCGCTACAGGTGAGTCTGCTCTGCATAATATGTGGGAAAAGCAAACAAGGCAATGAAAACTTGAAAACTGCTTTGGCAGATTGAGACTAAGCACCCTGGATTAAAAAATAAGATTTAGAGTTTTTTGAAAGAAACAAACGTGAACAAGAGGGAAAGAAGAAACAAGCACAGGGCTCCGACTGATGCAGCAGTTTGGTGAGTTGTATTTTGTTATGCACTTAACTTATTTTTGCCATATTTATCTGCCATGCGTAGAAGTCCGGTTCGTGAAGATAAAACCTACATTATTCCAGTCCGTGGTGCAAAAAGGTTGGGGACCCCTGGACACAATGGTAGCGTCTACTACCCCCTTGTGTCAATATGTTATTTCTTTGCCTGGAATGTTCCACAGTTTGACAAACAACTTTGGAAAATTGGAACATAGAGACAAGCAGGTGGCAGTCATGGGAATCGTACCATCAACTTAAATTTTTTTGGGGCAAACGACTGTCTTAATCTTGGCTGGACACAGTATCCTTGTAGCTGTTGTTTACGTGTTGTTTATCATTTACCTTTGTCTTATTGTACCTGTTGTTTACATGTTGTCTCTTGTTTACTTTTGCCTTATTATAGTCATTGTTTACATGTTGTTTTTTGTTTACCTTTGCCTTATACAGCTCCAGTTCGTTGTCTGTGATCCTCCAGGGCTCCAGAGCTTTGAGTCGTTCTGCCTCATCCTGCTGCATGTCGTCCTCTCTCAGTCTGTACGTGTCTATCAGCTCCTTAAAACTCAACTTACTGCAACAGTAACATATTTATATCAAACTCAACAAATTAGGCTTATTTCACAATGATATAAATAAATCCAAAATAGCAAAGGTGTTAATAAGCTGTGTTCATGTGTTACGTGAGGCCTGTGCTGTCTCCCCCTGCTGGTGCGTCCCTGTAAAGCCACTGTCTGTTCATGAGAGGTACATTCACTACAATAATGTGCCACAGAAGCAGCTTTGTACAGTTTGGTCTGGGACAGGTCCATTTTCAGATCTGAGTTTGGTTTGGATCCTACAGTAGTCTGATTTGGATCGTTTGCGTTCGGGTTCTAGAGTTTGTTGATGTCATAATCTCAGATGGAGTGTGGGGCCTACATCTGTATAATACAATATAACTCCACATAACTCCACATAACTCTATATTACTCTGTATAACTTTATGGGAGAGCCTCTGTTTTTAAATACATCTTAAACTTATGCTCCTCAGATGTTGATTCTTTTCATTATTAGTTTGTAATCAGTTCCACAAACTCATCATACTAATTTTCTGTCTTAAAGTCCTTTGACGACTCCCACGTCTTTGGGCTTGAATAATGGCTCCACTTTATGAAGATATTGTGAAAAAAACGAGCACAAACATGAGTTTTGTTTATTTAAACTGACAGAGAAGAGGCTGAACTCTGTGCCAGTTTTTGTTTTATGTAAATAGGCCCAATGATTACACAGATATTAACAATGAACCAGGTCATCTGCATCTGACAGTTACACAGAGAACTCCCCCTGAGGACCTGACCTCTGACCTCCAGCTCAGGTTAAACTAGAGGGATTCTTTCAGAATCAGAATCAGAATCACTTTTATTGATCCCCGAAGGGAAATTCTCTTAGTTAACAGATGCCACAACCACAGGATAGATTTAAGAATAAAAATAAAAAGTCATTTAAATAAGAATAAAATTTGTGCAATAAGAATAAAGTGTCATACAATAAGAATAAAGTGTCAGTGTTAAACAAAATAAATAAATAGATCAATCTCACAAAATCACACACTATTTACATCTATGTACAAAATGGAATATTGGAGTATTGAAGTGTTTGGTTACAGAACGGAGTTTAACAGTTTGATGGCGACAGGCAGGAAAGATTTCCTGTGTCTCTCAGTGGAGCAGCGTGGCAGTAACAGTCTGTGGCTGAACGAGCTCTTCAGATTGGCCAGCACCTCGTGGAGGGGGTGGAGGGGAGAGTCCAGAATAGTCCTGACTTTGGTCAACATCCTCCTGTCTGACACAACAGTCAGAGAGTCCAGCTCCTCCCCCACAACATGACCAGCCTTCCTGATGATCTTATTGAGTCTATTCGTGTCCCTCACGCGCAGACTGCTGCCCCAGCAGACCACAGCGTACATGATGGCACTGGCCACCATAGACTCATAGAACATCCTGAGCATCGTCCTGCAGATGTCAAAGGACCTCAGCCTCCTCAGGAAATAGAGGCGGCTCTGGCCCTTCTTATAGACTGCGTCCACGTTTTTGCTCCAGTCCAGTTTATTGTCCAAGTACACTCCCAAGTACTTGTACTCCTCCACCACGTCCACACTGACCCCATGGATGGAGATGGGAGTCACAGCCGCTTTGGTCCTCCTCAGGTCCACCACCAGTTCTTTTGTCTTGGTCACGTTGAGTTGAAGGTGGTTCTTCTCACTCCACGTGACAAAGTTGTCCACAACAGTCCTATACTCCCTCTCGTCACCACCGCTGATGCATCCCACCACTGCAGAGTCATCAGAAAACTTCTGAAGGTGGCAAGTCTCACTGCAGTAGCTGAAGTCCGTGGTGTAGAGAGTGAAGAGGAAGGGAGAGAGGACTGTCCCTTGTGGAGCCCCGGTGTTGCTGACCACTCTGTCTGACACACAGCCCTGTAAGCGTACATACTGTGGTCTTCCAGTGAGATAGTCCACAATCCAGGACACCAGGGAGTCCTCCACCTGCATCACCGCCAGCTTCTCAGCCAGCAGAGCCGGCCTGATGGTGTCAAAGGCACTGGAGAAGTCAAAAAACATGACCCTCACAGTGGCAGCCGGTGTGTCCAGGTGGGGGTAGACTCTGTGGAGTAGGGTCAAGATGGCGTCATCTACTCCAAGATGGGGCTGGTAGGCGAACTGGAGGGGGTCCTGCAGATATTGGACCCTGGGCCGTAGCTGCTCCAAGACGAGTCGTTCCAGAGTCTTCATGATGTGGGAGGTCAGTGCCACAGGCCTATAGTCCTTGGGGTCGCTGGGGTGCGGCGTCTTCGGGACAGGGACGAGGCACGATGTCTTCCACAGCAGGGGGACTCTCTGAAGACTCAGGCTCAGGTTGAAGATCAGGTGCAGAACACCACTTAGCTGAGGGGCACAGTTCTTTAAGACCCTGGGACTCACTCCATCAGGTCCTGGAGCTTTGCCAGCCCTGAGTCTCAGCAGCTGTCTCTTCACCTGCTCTTCAGTGACAGTCAGTGTGGAGGTGTCAGGAGGGGGAGGGGTGGAGCTGTCGGAGGTGTGAGCAGAGTCTTCCCCTGGAGATGGGCGGGGGAGGGGGGTGGGGGAGGCTACTGGCTGGAGATGGTAGTTGCCTGCCAGTTCAAAGCGATTAAAGAAGATGTTGAACTCATTAGCTAAGTTCACATCCCCCTCAACGCCTCTCCCTCTGGTCGGCTTGTGTCCTGTGATGGCTCTCATGCCGCTCCAGACTTCCCTGATGTTATTCTGTCGGAGTCTCCCCTCCAGCTTCCTCCCATGTCTCAGTTTGGCCTTCCTCAGCTTCACCTTCAGTTCCTTCTGAGCAGACCGGGCCTCCTCCTTGTTGCCAGCTCTGTAGGCCCTCCTCTTCCTGATTAGTATGGTTTTAATGTCCTTGGTTATCCACGGCTTGTTGTTTGGATAACATTTCACAGTTCTAGCTGGGACTATTGAGTCCTCACAGAAGTTGATGTAACTGGTGATGCAGTCGTTCAGCCCGTCCAGGTCTTCTCCATGTGGCTCTGTTAGTACAGCCCAGTCAGTCTCCTCAAAACAGCACTGTAGCATCTCCATGCCCTCATCCGTCCATCTCCTCACAGTCCTTGTTGTTGGGGGGAGGCGCTTCACCAGAGGGAGGTAAGCTGCTTTGAGGTGAACCAGAATGTGATCAGACCCACCCAATGGGGGCAGTGGTGTGGCCAGGTATGCATTCCTGACATTAGCATAACAAAGGTCTAATGTCCTTTCCTCCCTGGTGGGACAGTTCACAAACTGGTGAAAATGGGAGAGAGTCTTGTCCAAACTAACATGGTTGAAGTCCCCAGAAATCACAATGAGAGCAGTAGGGTGAACCGTCTGTATCCGGGCCACAACTGCGTGAATGGCGTCACAGGCGCTGCGAGGGTTGGCTGAGGGGGGTGTGTAGACTCCAACAAAAACAACATGAGAGAACTCTCTCGGCAAATAATAGGGACGTAATCCAACAGTGCATAGTTCCACATCAGGGCTGCAGATCCGTTCCTTTACGGTGATGTGATTAGGACTGCACCAGCGGTGGTTGACGAGTAGAGCGAGGCCTCCCCCGCGGCTCTTACTGGTGCTGGCGCGGTCTCTGTCTGCCCTGACTGTAGAGAAGCCCGCGATGGTCACGTTGTCATCTGGGACGTCTTCATGCAGCCATGTCTCCGTAAAACACATCAGGCTGCACTCTCGATATTCCCTCTGACTCTGGGCTAGCGCTGTGAGTTCGTCCATCTTATTTGCGAGTGACCTCACGTTACCCATCACGATGGAGGGGACACTCGGCTTGTACTTCTGTCTCTGTTGTTTTGCTGCAATCCTCCTCCGTCGTAGCTTTTTACTCCCTCTGCAGCCCCTGTGCGCTCGTCTTCTGCAGAACTCGGGGATAGCATGCCGGCTCTCGGTGTTTACAGCTGCTCCATTGTTTAGGCTGATCAGCTGATCTCGTGTGTACTGGAGACGCATGGCGACTTGTAAAGTTCCAGCAACATGTAAAGGAGCTATCAAAAGTCGCCAAAACCCACCAGTATGTGTTCAATATGGTTACGAATCAAGTGTCCAAAAGTAGGTAACAAATAAAAACGTAAAACAATAAAAAGTAAGAAAAAAGCAAGAAGTGGTCGGAGCGATCGTAACAGGCAGCACACGGCTCGCGCATGCGCACTCACCATGCTGATGTAAAAGTAAGATGACAGCGCTGTTAATAAGTGCATGCTGATTTAAAGTGTAAAAATCCAAAATCGCGGCGGTGGTTCTTACTTGTGCTTCTTGGGTTTCGTGTTGATGTCGCCGAGGACGATGATGTCGGAGAAGTCGATTCTGAAGCGGCTCAGCAGCATGGCCATCCTGAAAAAAATACACAAAATACATATATATTAAAAAGTACAGAAGCATCCACATCGTTATCCCTCTCATGAGAGAAGAGAGAAGAAAGAGAGGAGAGAAAAGAGACTGAGAAGAGAGTAGCTGTAGAGGGAGAGAGAGGGACAGGATGCGGGATTAGAGAGAGAACAAGAGGGAGGGAAGGAGCAGAGGAATGGGGAGAGGAAGATAGAGAGAGCCAGAAGATGGGGGTGACAAAAGAGATGAGAGAAGCAATATAAGGTGAAGAGGGTGATAGCACAGCGGGGATTAGAGAAAGAGGAGGGAGAGAGTTGGAGTAAGTGTCTCACGCCCGTCGGTCGTGGTCGATCCGGTTGATTTTTCCACCCATAAAAACACGGATTCTGCAGTCGCCCCATTTCCCTCTGTTTGTGAGAAGGTACGGGATCAGGAGAGTCAGGCCTGCACAGAGAAACAGACTCTGAACCAGGTCTGAACTGGGTCTGAACCGGGTCTAAACATGGTCTGAACCAGGTCTAATCCGGGTCTGAACCGGGTCTAAACAGGGTCTGAACCAGGTCTAATCCGGGTCTGAACCGGGTCTAAACAGGGTCTGAACCAGGTCTAAACCGGGTCTGAACTGGGTCTAAACAGGGTCTGAACCAGGTCTAATCCGGGTCTGAACCGGGTCTAAACAGGGTCTGAACCAGGTCTAATCCGGGTCTGAACCGGGTCTAAACAGGGTCTGAACCAGGTCTAATCCGGGTCTGAACCGGGTCTAAACAGGGTCTGAACCAGGTCTAATCCGGGTCTGAACCGGGTCTAAACAGGGTCTGAAGCAGGTTTGAATCAGGTCTAAACCAGAACTCAAGACTAAAGCAGGACTAAAGTAGGACTAAACCAGGACTAAAGCAGGAGTGATATTGTGTATATGTTGATTAGCTAGTGAGGTAAATAGCGCTTATCTGTTTGTAAAAAACAAAGTTTAAAGCCGTGTAAGGCCCCCGTCTATGGAACAGCCTGCCGGAGGACCTCAGGGCCGCAGAGAACATTCAGGTTTTTAAAAGCAGGCTCAAGACCCATCTTTTTAGCATAGCTTTTGATTAGTATTTATCATTTTAGTTTACTTCTCTATTTATTTAGTCTTATTTAGGCTGGCTAGTGTGTTTATGTTTTACTTACTTGTTTAGTTTTGACTTATTTTATTATTTATTGATTATTTTATTATTTATTGATTATTTATTGACTTATTTATTAGGTTTGACTTATTTTATTATTTTTAATCATTTTAGATTTGCCAGTGTTTCCTCTGAAGAGCCCTCTGCACCGGGAGCTGTGGTTGGCTGTGGCTGCTGGGCCCTGGCTCGTGGGCCCTGGAGGTTTGGTCTTGACCTCATCTCTTCTCTGGGCCCTGGGCTGGTGTCCTGTGGCTGTGGGTGACCCTGCTCCTGGTGCAGATGGTTCCTCTGGTGGCGCTCTCTCATCTGGTTCATCTTTATCCAGCCTGTTCCACTTAAACATATTTTAAATGAAACTGAGGTATTTTAACATGTGTTGAGGTGGGGGGTGGGAGTGTGTGTTGGGGTGGGGGGTTGTTTGGTTATGATTATTGATGTGTTGGGGTTGGGTTGTTGGGCTGTCGGGTGGCTGGGTGGGTTTGGTGGGTGGGACTGATTTTAATGGTTTGTAAAGCACTTTGTGTTACTTTTTTTTGTATGAAAAGTGCTATATAAATAAAGTTTGATTTGATTTGATTTGAAGTGTAAAGCAGAGACAGTTGACCTCTGACCTCCGTCGTCGAAGAGCCACCACACGTCGATGGTTCCTTTGCCTTGTTTCTTCTTGAAGATCTGACTGGACTCGAGCAGCCGCTGGTCGGTGAGGCTCAGGGGAGGTTTACTATCTGAGGTACACACAAGTACAAATACTACAGTGAGACACATGACTGCGAGGACTGAAGTCATCAATGTGTTTGTTATATTAATGTTCAAATGAGTTCAGTTTTAGTTTCAAGTGGACTAAGTGAGTCTGACGTCACCCACAGCGTTCGTCCCCAGTCAAATGAAGCTCAATGAGGATAGGAGTAATAGGGGCCAATTTGGAGCCCAGTTCCATTTTTGGAATTCTAAACTCGAACATCAAAAGAAGGTGCCTAATTTATTATAATTTAGTTATTAATGTTGATATCTCGATTTACGGACACAATAGTGAAATAAGATGATTAATACAAACATTTTAAGACCAAAATGACAAGTCTGACAGCAGCATTTCAGTAGAAAGTTATGACAGTTTTCTAATGTAATGAAACATGGCAGCTGTACGTTAGCTATATCCATTTATATATACAGTCTATGGGACAGACTTAGAAATCACAGAGATATTAACCACGTCAACACATCTGTAATCTGGCAGTTACACAGTGCACTCCACCTGACAGCTCTGACCTCTGACCTCCAGCTCAGCTTAAACTATGGACAGTTTAACGCATGTCATTTTTGTAACTTAATGAGAGGGGTGCTCTGATCACTGGAGGGATTACATCAGAGTCTACTGCAATTTGGCTGCACTACGACAATCACAAAATGGCCATCATAATTTCCACAGCAACAGAAGCTGTGATCTCTCTAGCTTTTATTACACTTCACAGGGTTAAAGGTCTCCACAAAAACATTCAGGAGAGAAAGACATGAATATACCAAAATAACACACTTCAGTTAGTATCTGAATCCTCGCTGACCATGGTTGGGCATCGTTTATTGTGACACGTTCTGTTTTTACAAGTCCTGATGCACATGGCTCTGTGGCTTTGTGGCTCTGATACCTTTTAGAATGAGAATAGGGCTGTAGGGGGCGTGGCCAATGCTCTCAACACTATTATGTATCTCTGGCTGTGTCTCAGTTCGACGGTTGTACATTTCAAAGTACCAATCGAAGTACCATTCGAAGTACTCCGCGTGCAGCCTCCATCGGCCGCAAAGGCCATGCCGAAATGGGACAGGCCTACGCCACGGAGCGTACTATAACTGCTGTTTGTGCACTTACGTTATGTCGCTTAAGATATGTCACCTAGCAACCAGGACGGCTGTTGACTAATGAGCTATACGCCTGTTGACTCATGACCTAGACATGTAAAATGGACACTGAAATAATTAAAGTTTTATTTTTAATTCTTTATTATTTCATAGAAGAAGAGTCAAGGTGTCGTCGTCGAAGCCATTTATTTCTGTGTAGACTGAAGTAAGAAATTAATCTTTCCGTTTGACTATCAATAGACAAATATAACATTCTAGGTTATTTTTCTCCCCAATTGCAGTGAGTGGGTGGTGCATGATGGGCTATAGCAGTGCGTGAAGCAGTTTGCTCGGATGCTCCAACGCTGGAAACGTAGGGCATATTTGTCCGCTGCATTGAAATGGGACAGACCTTATTGCGCGTATGTGCTCTTCACATGCACCCGACGAAGTGTACAACCGTCGAATTGAGACACGGCCTCTGTGTATCTGACCTAAACTGCACTCACAAGACTACACCTGCAGGGGGAGCTCATGAAAAACTACTATTTAAACAATTATTTATTATGAAAATAACATATATTAAACTCATGATTCACTGACTCGTTCCATATAATATTTAAAATCTGAAAAATATTTAATCGATGAATACATATTTAAATCTAATAAGACTTCGATGAACCGACTAAACAAGTATAGCACTAAAAGAGAGGGGTGTTCTGGTACCTTTTATAATGAGGAGGTTCTGGTACCTTTTATAATGAGAGGGATGCTCTGGTTGGGGGGGTTGGGGCCAGGCTCAGGGTCAGAGTTCACTGAAGTCTCTTTGGGTTTATCCACAGCCAACAGCTCATCTGCAGAAAACACATTTATTTTAAGTAGAGTGTTAAAGTAGAGTGCTAATGTACTGTGTTAAAGTACAGTTTAAAAGTACAACCTAAAATGTAGTGTTAAATTGCAATGTTGACACAGTGTTAAAGTACAGAGTAAAAGCACAGTATTAAATACTGTGTTAAAATACAGTGTAAAAAGTATTAGTAAGTAGTAGTAGTAAGTTTTGAAGTACAGTGTATAGTACAGTATTGTGACCTTGTCCCTGGATATGTGAGATGTCTAGTCCATCCTGGAGCCTGAGAAGCACCACTCCAAACTGAAGGTCGAACGCATCACTGACAAAAGACACAACATAATGTCAAACACACAGTGAGTGCCGTAGTACTATTACAACGTCCTACTGTAAAGTATAGTAGTAGTAACAGCAGTAGTAGTAGTATTCTTACTGTATAGCATTAATGTGGTAGTAGTAGTAGTAGCAAAATATGAAGTTTACATCTGTCAACTGGAAAATCGTAGCAGGAGTGAAGACACTGGCTGCTCATCCAAGCCGCTTCTTCAGTTCTTGTCAGATTGCTGGTGGACACTGCCTACACACAGCTATTGTCTCCAGTTACAGCATTTAATGGCCCTACTATTGTTCTCTTTTGTTTGCTTTGGGTCTGAGGATGGAATCATAGATCTGTGAGAGATTATGTCTCAGCCCCCAATTAAGGAAGGATTGTCTTTCCTAAAAAGAATAGCTTCTTTAACTCCCCTCTCAAAGCATTTCTTTTCTCTGGCTCATATCTGAATCTTAGGCAGAGAAAATAAATGGTAGTAGTAGTAGTAATAGTACTTCTTAGTGCATAGTGTTGAATAGTAGTGTAGTAGCAGTAGCAGTAGTAACAGTTGTAGTAGTAGCAGTAGTATATATACTGTATAGTGTTGACGTAGAGCTCTGTGTGTCTCATGTCTCCATCGCTCCAGTTGTTCTTGAAGCCCATCACCAGAGTGTTGGGTCTGAGGCGACCCAGACCTGACGCCTACAAAGGAGAGTAAATATGAGCCATATTTACACCTGACCCCTGACCCCTCCCTCACACCTGTAGCATCAGCTGTGCTCTATGCCTCACGCTGTCGGCAAGCACAGAGCTCCCTGACCCTGACCTCTGACCCCTGCCTCACACCTGCAGTAGCAGCTGAGCTCCGTGCCTCAGGTTGTCGGCGAGCACAGGAGAGTAAAACGCTTTGATGTTCTTCTTTTGGAGCCAGCGCTGACACCGGCCGTGCTCCAGAGACAGCTCCTTCAGGTTTGGACGACGACTCAGCTGTGGCACAGCAAATGTATGTGTCATAAAAATCATCAATATAAGACAAAAATACAACAGGTCTAAACCAGGTTTAAACCAGGACTATGCCAGGTCTAAACCAGGTCTAAACCAGGTCTAAATCACATCTAAAACACATCTAAAACAGGTCTAAACTAAATCTACACCAGACAGACCAGGTCCAGCAGTAGCAGTAGCAGTTACAGTAGCAGCAGTTTTAATATTAGTGGTACCCACAGTTCTGACGTGTCCACAGATCATGAGCCCTACGTTCTTGGTGAAGGAGTTGACGAGGTGCAGCAGAGCAGGACGAGAGTTTGGAAAACCAGCCAAAACCAGACACTGGGGCCTGAGAGAGGGACAGGGGATTATAAAGGCTAAACCAGGACTAAACCAGGACTGAACCAGGACTAAACCAGGACTGAACCAGGACTGAAACAGGACTAAACCAGGAGAGAACAAGGACAAAACAAGGACTGAACCAGGACTAAACCAGGACTAAACCAGGACTAAACCAGGACTGAACGGAGACTAAACTAGGACTAAACCAGAACTGAAACAGGACTGAAACAGGGCTAAACCAGGACAGAACAAGGACAAAACAAGGACTAAACCAGCACTGAACCAGGACTAAACTAGGACTAAACCAGAACTGAACCAGGACTGAAACAGGACTAAACCAGGAGAGAACAAGGACAAAACAAGGACTGAACCAGGACTAAACCAGGACTAAACCAGGACTAAACCAGGACTGAACGGAGACTAAACTAGGACTAAACCAGAACTGAAACAGGACTGAAACAGGGCTAAACCAGGACAGAACAAGGACAAAACAAGGACTGAACCAGGACTAAACCAGGACTAAACCAGGACTAAATCAGGACTAAACCAGGACTAAACCAGGACTGAACCAGGACTAAACTAGGACTAAACCAGAACTGAACCAGGACTGAAACAGGACTAAACCCGGACGGAACAAGGACAGAACAAGGACTGAACCAGGACTAAACAGGACTAAAACAGGACTGAACCAGTATTGAGCCAGGTGTAAACCAGGACTGAATCAGGATTGAGCCAGGATTGGGCTGACCCTCCACAGGCTTAAACAAACTCATGAGTGTGTGGTTTCACGACCCTGTGACCGCAGCAACACAGCACAGTGCCTCCTCAGTGCTATTGAAGCAGTGGCTGTAGGTGGAGCCACTGCTCCAACAGCAGTGGCTCCACCTACAGTTTGATGTGTGTGAGATTGTGCCCTAGTGGTACAGACCTGAAGTTCTTGATGTGCTCGGGGACTCCGGTCAGGTCCAAACAGTGCGTCAGAGCCTGGTTATAGATCAGAGCCTGAGTGGACGAGCCCCAGTTCACATCTGCAACACAGAGACAGAGTGAGTGTGTGCATCTATCTGTCTGTGGAGTTTAATTTATTACACAACGACAGAACTGATGTCACCTGGTCTACATCAGACCTTAACCAGGTCTACAATTGGTTTACATCAGGTCTGCTTCAGGACTGAACCTGTTTCACATCCAGTTCAGAGCCGGTATGGAACTGGGCCAGACTTGGTTCAGAGCTGGTTTAAACCTGGTTCAGAGCTGGTTCAGTCTTGGTTCAGAGCTGGTTCAGACCTGGTTCAGACCTGGTTCAGACCTGGTTCAGACCCGGTTTTGGCTCTGACCTGGTTTCTTGTATCCCACGTAGACGTACAGTGCGAGCACAATGAGCAGCGTGACGAGCGCCGCCCACCAGTTGATGATGAACATGACGCCGCAGCAGAGCACGGCTCCGGCCAGAGACACCCACATGTTGTAGTACTTAAAGCTGGGGCGCCACCCTGAGGACAGACACAGAACTGAGGCATGAGAATCAAAGGTCAGGTAAGTAACGTTTTCATTTTAGTCTTGGCAAAAAAAAACTGTGGCTTTAAGTAGATTTCTAGTTTATATTGTGTTGATTGTAAATAGCAGTTTTGATCTAAAATAGTTTAAAGTGGACCTATTATGCTAAATCGACTATTTCAGATCTTTTATCCATGTTATAGTGGTTTCATCTCATTGAGCCTCGGAAGTTGAATTTGGAGTGATTCATGTTTGAGCAATCTTTAAGCGCTTATTTTCAATTCCAGATACTGAGGCATGTAGACGCAGTATCCTGATTTATCAAACTGGTGCTGTACTGAGCATGTGTGAACTGAAGTGACAGATGCAGCAGCAGCAGCAACTTTCTGAAAATTACTCAAACTTCTACCAGGACTGTTACCTGGGATAAAAATCATAACTAGTATAAGGTTTATAACCGGAATAAGGTTCATAACTGGGATAAGAATCATAACAGAATACGGATCATAACCAGGATAAGGCTCATAAATGGGATAAAGATCATAACTGGGATAAGGATCATAACAGGGATAAGGATCATAACTGGGATAAGGATCATAAGATATGCCTTTATTGGTCCCACAGTGGGGAAATTCCAGGAAAATCAGTTGCACTCCTCGTCAGGGAATCGAACCCCGGTCTTCCGCGTGACAGGCGGAGATACTGGCCACTATACTAACGAGGACTGGTACCGGGAGACTTGGGTTAACACACCGGTAGTTTTCATAAGTAGATTTTACAAATCATGTCCCCTTTTAAAATAATGATGTTGTTTTTCAGCAAGACAAGTGTGAGTGTTTTGGACCTGGAGAGTTGGCGAGAGACGCATGGAACACAGAGAAGTTGATGAGAGCGTATGAAGCCAAGAAGAAGTTTGAGATGATCGGAGCGATGATGTTCAGCTCAGCTACAGGAGAGCAACAGGAGAAGAAAGGTTAGAAACACCAAGAAACCAAGCAGGACTAAACCAGGGCTAAATCAGGGCTGAACCATCGTTAAACCAATACTAACCCAGGTGTAAACTAGGTCTAAGGCAGGACTGAACCATTAATGAACAAGGGTTAATCTAGTACTAATCCAGGTCTAAACTAGGTCTAAATCAGGACTGAATCAGATCTAAACCCGGTTTTGTTTATTGCTCTCACCGATGAGGATGAAGGCCAGTCCAATGCAGAAGGTGAGCACATATCCACGCAGAGGCTCGTTGTTTTTGCCGTAACCTTTGGCAAAAACCTCCAGACCGGGGTAAATGTTGTCTTTGCACAAGGCCTGACACACGAAAAGACAAACAAACACATATGTAAAATGGCCTACATAACTCCATATAACTCCATATAACTCTGTATAACTCTATATAACTCTTTCGGAGATCCTCTGTTTTTAAATAAATCTCAAACTTGTGATCCACAAACATTGAACCTTCTCATTATTAGTTTGAATTGGCTCCTCAAACTCGTCATATTAATCTTCTGTCTTAAAGTCCTTTGACGACACACGTCTTTGGGCTTGAATAATGGCTCCACTTTATGAAGAGATTGTGAAAAAATCATGACTTTTGTTTATTTAAACTGACAGAGGAGACAATGAACTTTGTGCCAGTTTTTGTTTTGTATCGATTGGTCCAGGAATTACACAGTTATTAACCATAAACCAGGTCATCTGCATCTGACAGTGACACAGAGAACTCCGCCACAGTGTAGTATCATTTTGACCCCAGTCCTCAGTGAAAAGTTGAGAGTCCAGCTCAGAGCTGCAGTTCTGTGTTGTACCTGGAAGACTTTGGGGGCGCTGACGAGCGAGGCCAGGGCAGAGGACAGAGTAGCAGAGAAGATCCCAGCGGAGATCAGGGGCCCGAACGCCGACACCAAACTCATCACCTGGAAACGAGCATCACTCATGAAGAAGCTAAAACTGTACTACAGAACCTTTCTGATGGAACATGACCAACCACATCACCTAAAATAAAGGCTTATAAAGGTTTATTTTATCTCACTACCTGCAAACCAGCATGTGCAAACTAAAGCTTCATCAAGTAACTTTTTTGATGGAGCATGACCTCATCACCTGCAAACCAACCATCACCCATTGAGAAACTAAAGGAGCCCTATGGAATTTTTCTGGTGGATGGTCTGACACTCTCCACGGAGATGCTGTTGCTTCGTCTGAAATGTTCCACAGCATGGTATTAACTTATCTATCTTATATTTATTCAATTGCGGGCATTTTTATTGCCACAAAATGTAATGGTGTCACCAGCTTGTCTCCATGGAGATTGCAAAGCTCTATGCTGTTTGGTGGAACAATCCTGAACTAACATTTCCATGGAGGAAAGCTGGTTTCAGACCTTTACCTAAAAACAAAGAACACATGAATTTAACTTTAGAGCTTGAACACATTTACTAAAGTAACTGTATCTTAAGTGCTGATCTCCACTGAGGAAGGAGCCTGTTTTCTGATGACATCATCTACATTTATCTGGGAATCTACATAAATTTGTCTGGATTTTTTGCAGTTTTTTTGGTAATTTGTAACTTTTCAGACACTTTTTGAGGCAAAAATAGAGGACTATCACAGTGTGTGACGTATCAGCCAATAGTGCATCTGGGAATATTCTCGTGTCAACTCAAACCCCGCCCACCTGTTCTGCAACTTTTGCTGTTCACCCAACCATGAGCAAAGATGTGATCCGCGGGGCGTGACATAAAGCTGTAGTGGTGCATCTACATTTCACATTTACTGTGGGCTTTGTTTTTCCAGACTCATTGTTTGTCTCTACCATGGCTCTATTAAAAACATTTCTGCACTGTATTATCTTTCACAGCAACTTTACAAACGTAACAACCGAGACCAAAAGTGTCCACAAAGGAACCCAACAGAGAAATAATTAGCTTGTGAGCTGTGTGAATATTTGCTATAATGGCATCATTTCAGCAAATCTTAAACTACACACAGCAGTTATTAGTTGACACAAAAGAATACGGCTTTGTTGTCCATGTTCACCGTCTTCTCACACTCGTGTTATTCTCACATGAAGCCGATCTCCAGCTGCTGTTTCTTTGTATGAACCTGCGCTCTGATTGGTTGACGGTCAAAATCTATGGCACCCTATTGGTATTGACAGATGCACAAACCAGGTCTAAACCATCACTAAACCAGGTCTAACTATGGTCTAACTACTAAACCAGCTCTAACTACCCTAGTCTAAACCCTGGTCTAAACCCTGGTCTAAACCCTGGTCTAAATCCCACCCTAAATCCCGGTCTAAACCCTAGTTTAAACTCCGGTCTAGACCCAGGTCTAAACCAAGACTAAACCCCGGTCTAACCTGTGTCTCACCTGAAAGTCGTTCATGAGTCCGTACTGGCAGCCTCCCTCTCTGCAAATGGAGAAGTCAAAGCCCAGAGAACAGGCGGCGTCGGTGCAGTTCACTGTGTCACTCACAGTGTCATTATGGTCCCCAGTCGCATCCCGTACGATACAAGAGCCTGCAACAGAGGACCGGGTTAGACCGGTTTAGACCGAGTCAGACCGCGTTACATTGGGTCAGACTGGTTTAGACTGGGTTAGCCCGGGTCAAACCAGGTCAGACCGGGTCAGAGCGGGTTAGACCGGGTCAGACCGAGTCAGACCTGGTTTAGTCCTCGTTCAGTTCACCTTCTATCCTGGTTAAGTCTTGATTTAGATCTGGTTTGGTCCTGGTTTAGTTCTGGTTTAGTCTTGATTTAGGCCTGGTTAAGACCTGGTTTAGTCCTGGTTTAGTTCTGGTTCTACAGCAGAGGACACATTTACATTTACTTTAGCTTAGATATGTTTTATTTATGTTTTCACCTGTGGAGATGGCCACGGCAACATACGTGATTCCAGTGATGAGGATGGCCAGGAGGGTTCCTTTGGGGATCGCAGACTGGGGATCCTGTAGGAAACATAAGGTATGAACTGCATCCTCTGCTCCTCTGACCCTCTCCTCTGCTCCTCTGACCCTCTCCTCTGACCCTCTCCTCTGCTCCTCTGCCCCTCTCCTCTGCTCCTCTGCCCCTCTCCTCTGCTCCTCTGACCCTCTCCTCTGCTCCTCTGACCCTCTCCTCTGCTCCTCTGACCCTCTCCTCTGCTCCTCTGACCCTCTCCTCTGCTCCTCTGACCCTCCCCTCTGCTCCTCTGACCCTCCCCTCTGCTCCTCTGACCCTCTCCTCTGCTCCTCTGACCCTCTCCTCTACTCCTCTGAACCTCTCCTCTGCTCTTCTGACCCTCTCCTCTGCTCCTCTGACCCTCTCCTCTGCTTTTCTGACCCTCTCCTCTGCTCTTCTGACCCTCTCCCCTTTGATATATTGGCTAAGGCGTTACTCACACTGAGGTCTCCTGAGATGTTGGCTCCTGCCAGGATTCCTGTTGCTGCAGGAAAGAAAATGGCAAAAACAGAGAAAAATGTCTCGTCGCCTCTGAAGTCTGGACCCAGGTTCTCCAGGAAGATGGCGGCTGTTCCAGAGCCAAAGAGAGTTTAAGTTAGCATCAACTTTTAAATCTAAAACAACCACACTCCGTATTCGAGGTCTTTAAACTTCAGGTGGCAACTGCAGTTGGGTAGAACAGGTCAGAGCTTGGTTATTGAAATTAGAGTGTTTTCAGCTCTGGTTTAGTCTTAAAGCTACACTACGTAACATTTCACCTTGTCACCATAGAAATATTGTTTTGCCGAGAATGTTCCATAGTTTGGTATTAAAGTATTGAGGATTTATTCAATTGCAGGTGTTTTCATTGCAAAAATCTCTCAAAAAGGAATTCTTACGGTGAACGTGCTCACTTCTCCACAGATATGACCTGTAACCTGTGGTGGTGTCACCTGCTTGTCTTCATGGCGATAGCTATATTTAATACTATTCATGGGTTTCAGCTTCCTGTTTACAGGCAACATTTTGAGGACTTTTTCCCATTCAAAAGATAACATTGGCTCTGAAACCAAGGGATACCGTGGAACATTACAAGAAAAAAGCTGTTCGCATTATCTGATTCATCATCGTCTTATTAGAATGATCTGTTTTTCGGGGGTATTTTAAAAACAAGACTGACTGTTGTATCCGAAGAATCCTTTGGGCTCCTTGCTCTTTGTCGGTATAAACGTCCCAATGAAGTAGTTGACGATGGCGGCGAGCAGGATGACGAGAAGCACGATCTGAGCCTGAGAAGAGAGAGACGGTATTACAAGATCCACTCACACAACAAATAAGACTAAAGACCCAAGAGCCAGGAGCCAGGAGCCAGGAGCCAGGAGCCAGGAGCCAGGAGCCAGGAGCCAGGAGCCAGGAGCCAGGAGCCAGGAGCCAGGAGCCAGGAGCCAGGAGCCAGGAGCCAGGAGCCAGGAGCCAGGAGCCAGGAGCCAGGAGCCAGGAGTCAACACCTTCTACACCTAAGACTAACGACCCAAGATCCTGGACTCAAAAGCCAAGAGCCAAGAACTAACACCCAAGACTCAGCTGTGTATTGTCTGCATCTAATTATAAAGTGTTTTACTGTCAGAGAATCAGGAGGTGTGCAGTTAGCTTTACCGAAAGTTGTGAAAAGTGCTTATCCCTCATCATGGTAAATAATTAGGATGCTCTGAATGCATGAGGTAAGTAAGGAATAACTTTGGACCACTGCAAATGGTTTAAAATGAACTTCTTTTTTTAAGACAGTAAAAAACAGTGCCTTTAAACTGCCTCTCGGGGGTAAATAAAGTTACACTGACTGATTGTCTGCACTAAATAGTACCTTGGCCTCCCACTCCATCCCGGCCACAGAAATGCCCAGCAGCAGAATCACTGTGAGCGTCCCCACAATTCTGATGTCGTTCAGCTCATCGGTCATCAGAGCGTCAACATCCTGAGGGAAAAAAGAGGTTATACATTTAAAACTAAATATACTACACCAAAAATACTACGCCCAAATACTACAACTGCACCCAAACACGGAACAAGAACACCTAAAAGATACACCCAAAATACAGAGCGTCTACATCCTGAGGGGAAGAAAAGAGGTTATACATTTAAAACAAAAAACTACACCAAAAATACTACGCACTACACTAAAAAAAAAAAAATACTACCCGCAAATACTGCACCCAAATATCATCCTGAGGAGACAAAAAAGGTTATATTTATAACCAAAAATACTGCACCCAAATAAAAGACACAGAGTATCTACATCCTGAAGTGAAAAAATAAATTATACAACATTTACTACCAAATACTACACCCAAATACTGCACCTAATACTACACCCAAATATACACATCCTGAGAAGAAACAGCTTACATTAGACCCAAATATGGGACATCTGCACCCTAAAAACTACACCCAAACACGGGACATTTGGTTGTGTTCATTTAGCAAAACAATACAGATGGGATGATTCATAAACTATAGCTTTGACCAAAGTAAAAACCAACAGTACATGGTGCGTTGGAGGCTGTTCTTACATTGAGCATCTCCACCACAGTTTCGGCAAAGCCCACCACGTACATCGCCACGGCAACAGCATTCGCAAATGCAAAAATGAGACCGATGGAGCCTCCAAACTCTGGGCCCAGACTTCGGGAGATCAGGTAGTACGCCCCACCTGCAACAACAAGGACAAACCACCTTAAGATGTGGTGCTAACGGTCAGTTAGGGCATTTTTTTATCTGTACCAGGACAGAACATTAACCAAGTGTCATAGGAGAGAGGCTGGTGCCAGGTTATGAACGCTAACTGGCAGATTGGCAGCCTCACTTCCATCAGTTTGCCCCAGGGCAGCAGTGGCCACAATAGTAGTTTAGCACCATCGAGTGTAGAGTGAAGGAATGCATTTAATTATAAAGCAACTAGAAAAGTGCTAAAATTTATTTGATTTTTGATTTGATAATTAACCAGGAATGAACGAGGACTGAACTAGGACTAAACCAGGACTAAACCAGGACTAAACCAGGACTAAAGCAGGATTAAAGCAGGAATAAAGAGGGACTAAACAAGGACTGAACCAGGACTAAACCAAGACTGAACCAGGACTTGACCATTCCAGTAATATGAGGCTAACCCTGTTGTATTCATATTTCTGCTATATTTAGTCCCTCTGACCTCCTCGGACGAAACCGTTGGTGGCGATGGCGGACGTGGACAGTCCAGTGATGGTTGTGACCAGAGTGGCCATGAAGATGATGGCAATGGTCAGGCCTGGAACACACAAAGAGTCTTATTACAGGCGTGGGGGGGGGGGGGGGTCTGAAGCACTGTTACTCAAGTTAGACTTTAATCTGAACTTTATTTTAACACAATCTGACCATAAAGAACTGATCTACAACAGGTGAGCTGATTTGTGCCGTTAAACAAGTCCCTCTCAAATAACATTACAAGAAGCTAGATAGCTAGTTTTTTTTTCAATTAGTCTCACCTTTTGGTGAAAAATCAAACTCCTAAACAGGACCATTGATCACAGGCTCCTGAAAATGTGCTGTTTACATCAATTTGGGATATTTTTCTTAGATTTTAGACTATTTTAAAACTTTTTTGCAGTGCTTGTTAATGTGTGCATTGTGTTACTGTGGTGTGTAACTGCTGCACATTCCACCATAGACATGCGGGCAGAACTCCCCCAGAATGATGTCACTATAAAGTGTCAATAGCGTGTGCAGTTACATGAAACTTAGTGTGTTATAGATGTTAAGTGATGTATGTCCAGGTGAAGTTTGTACCGATTCCAGCCTGTCCCACGATCCAGGACATTCTGATGAAGAGCATGACGCCCCAGATGTTCAGCATGCAGCGGATCTGAAAACACAAAGTTATGAAAATGTGAAACTAAAACTCACTTTGAGACATTAGGTTTGGATTTGCGGATCACGGTAATGTTTTTATCTCCTGAACAGTTAGTAAAGACCATACAGTTTGGTCCAGTCTTCCCTGTTCTTCAGTCTCCCTCTAATCCTGCTTCTGTGCCACAGCTGCCCTGGGGCAGACTGACTGAGATGTGGCTGCTGTTCTGCGCCTACAGCCTCTGACTAAACACAGAGTTACAGCACATTCACATTGACAAGTCTCTTGCCAAAGGACACAATGAACACATAATGTTAGGTTGGTGTGTTATTTTCCCGTCTGGGCCTCTGTGATGCCGCACACACAACACAAATATCTTCATCATATTGTTGCGTTGAGCTGCTCTAAAACACATACGGAAAGACCTTTTTATAACAAAGACCCTATATTCATCATGTGTTTAAAAAGTCTAATCATAAATCTAAAAATTGTTTGTTTTTAGTTGCCGCGCTTTTTGCCAAACTGAGAGAAGTGTTTTAGACCTCCGCCTGCGTCACTCTGCAGGGAGCTTGTTTCTACCTTTCCATTTAGTGTCTGTATAAAAACACTAATATAAAGTCAAACTCATGAGACTGGACTGACCAGAACTCCTTTGACCCATCCGAACTTCACCATTCCTCCTTTGGCCTCTTTCGCCGCCAAAGCCGCCGCCTCCTCCGCTGCAGACGGCTCGTCTCCATTGGCCAGTCCCTCCTCAAAGGGCTCCTGTCGACCAATCACAGATGAGTGTTCAAATGACCCAATCACAGACCAGAACAGACACAAGGTCAGTGTATGTTTATACTGGACATTTAGAGCAGCACTGGCTCTGCCCAAAGAGAGTCTGATGTGTGAAAAAAATCATTAACAAAATTTAACAAATCATTAACAAGATTATTTCTATTTTGCTAAATGCCACAATGTTTCATCACTTTCTTCAAAGTGAGAAGTTTACACTTTAAACAATTTGTGAAAACCAGATGATGATGTCATGTCTTTGGAAGCTTCTCATTGGTTTATTGACAACATCTGAGTTCATTAGAGACACACCTGTGGATGTATTTGACGCACACCTGAAACACTCTGCCTCTTTGTGTAACATCATGGAAAAGTCAAAAGAAATCAGCCAAGATATCAGGAAGAGAATTATGGACTTGCACAAGTCTGGTTCATCCTTGGTGCAATTTCCAGATGCCTGAAGGTGCCACGTTCATCTGTTCAAACAATTATACACAAGTATAAAGACCATGGGGATGTCCAACCATCAGAGCCTCAGGAAGGAGACGGGTTCTGTCCCAGAGATGAACCAAAAGATCAAGCCCAGAACTTTGTGAAGATGCTGCTGAAGCTGTAAGAGTGTGTCATTATTATGTCATTATATGAGCTGAAAGGAAGAAGCCATTACTCCAAAAGAAACATAATAAAGACAGATTACAGTTTGCAAGTGCACACAGAGACAAAGACCTGATTTTTTGGAGGCATGTCCTGTGGTCTGACCAAACTAAAATTGAACTGTTTGGCCATAAGGAGCATTGTTACATTTGGAGGAAAAAGGGGGAAACTTGCGCGCCTGAGAACAACATCCCAAGTGTTAAATACGGGGGTGGCAGCATCATGTTGTGGGGTTGTTTTGCTGCAGGAGAGACTGGTGAATTTCACAAAATAGATGGCATCATGAGGAAAGAACATTATGTGGAAATACTGAAGCTGCATCTCAAGACATTAGCCAGAAAGTTAAAGTTGGGCTCAAATGGGTCTTCCAATGGATAATGACCTGAAGCATAGTGCCAAACTGGTTACAAAGTGGCTTAAGGATAACAAAGTGGATGGGCAGAACTGAAATGTGGAGTAAGACGGCCTACAAACTTGGCTAAGTTACACCAGTTCTGTCAGGGGGAAGGATCCAAAATTCCTACTAACTACTGTGAGAAGCTTGTGGAAGGAAGTCCAAAACATTTGACCCAAGTCATACAGTTTAAAGGCAATGGTGCCAAATACTAATAAAATGTATGTAAACTTCTGAGTTTGAAGAAAGTCATGAAAAATTTAAAAAAAAAATCTTTCCCTCATTATTCTGGCATTTAGCAAATACAAATAGAAATGTCTTTTTATATAGTGTATATAAACTTCTGCTTTCAACTGTATTAATAATTTGTTAATACAGTTTTATATTTGGAAATTAAGAGATAATATTTCAATCATGTAACAGTCCATTTGAGATTAAAATCTATAGAGAACTATTGGTTCAGACTAACCCAGCTAAACCAAGACCAACTCAAAATGAAAATTAGGACTAAACCAGGACTAAAACAAGACTAAACCAGGACTAACCCATGGTGAGGACTGACGCAGAACTAACTCAGGTCTAACTCAGGTCTAACTCAGGTCTAACCCCGTTTTAACCCCAGTCTAACCCAGGTCTAACCCAGGACTTGTGTGCAGAGTCTGTGGGTGTAATTGAGCTTTGTGTGAGCTCAGTGTGACGTCACAGAGAGATGAGAGGAATGTGTCCCGTCTGAGACCCCAGGACCTTGAACACACCACTGTCACTGGACTTCAAGTAATGTTTGGTCATTTCTGAAGTGATTTATATAAGCTATATTTTATTTAACTTATTCCTCCTTATTAAATTAGGAAAATGCCTAAAGAACATGACTTTTTCTCTAGTTGGATTTGTAAAACCAATTTGTGAAGCTGTAATAAAACAAATAGGCTCAATGTAGTTATAATTTCAGCACTCAAATGAAAACCAATCAAATCAACATCATATTAACAGTTTATTAATAACCTAAATGTCACGCCTCTCTATTTTGATACTATATTTTACAGTGGAGCTAGTTCAAGTTCATCAAATACACAGTCATCAAGGACACAGTGTTAATCGTGTGAATATTATTATTTACTGTAAAAGTTCACTCTGCTGAAGAGTTCGGCCTTTTCACTCACAGAATCTTCCAGAAACATCATTTATTCCGCTAATATAAGGTATTAGCATTAGCATTAGCTTGTATTAGCTCACGAAAATATTCAGCTTTTTCTTCTATGTACATAAATATAACTACGATTTAATTATGATTCTCTTTACAAAGACTGAAGATATCACTCACTTTGTCCAGCTCGTCGTGGAGCTCGGACAGCGAGGGCCGGGTGAGTTTCTCCCCGAAAGGTGCGGCGGTTTGGCGGTAGAAGTCGATGTTGGGCACGGCGTCGATGGTGTTGTGTCCGAACGTCCTCATGTAGTACGTGTTCGAGTGCGAGTCCGAGATGTGGGACACTCCGGAGAGATGCGTGTGCCCCGTGCCCGTGGAGTGCAGGCTGACCGAGTCACTCTTCACATGGTCCGGCTCCAGGAACACATCAGGCGGCGCCCCGAGCTCCGGGTCCGAGAAGCCCACGACTCGGAACCGGCCCCGGGACTCGTCTGGAGGCCTCACCGCTTCAGGGACCGCAGGAGCTGGAGAGTAGACCGGGACTGGGGGGGCCGGAGAGTAGACCGGGGCCGGAGCAGGGGCTGGGGAGATGACTAAGACCGGAGCAGAGGCCGGAGGTGCTGGTACTGGAGCTGGAGGTGCCGCTGCAGGAGGGACCGGAGCTGCAGCGTACACCGGGACAGAAGGCACTTGGAGCGGTGGAGGAGCAGGTGGAGAGGCCGCTGGACCCGCAGGTTGGACCGGAGCAGAGCCAGATGCCGAGGCCTCACTGACCACGTTCACCTGGAAGCGGCTGTCAGAGGGCTTTGGTCCAGACATGTTTGAACCGACAGAAACTCCAAGTCCAACAGGTCAGTTTTCAAAAATATAAAGATTTAAGAGATAAAACTTGTGCACAAAAAGCCCTCACATAATAATAATAATTAAAAAAATAACTAATGTTATTAAAAGTTTACCTTTTTTCTTCCATCAAAATTAAACTAAAATAAATACTATCTAAATGTAATGTAAGGAATTTTTTGGTTTAAATTTCAAATTCACAATCTTAATTCATTTAAATAAAAAGTTACGTTTCTACAAAATTTGTTCTTTAGTCTGAATAAGTTTACACCAGTTTAATCTCTAAACAAACTCTATGAAACAAACCAGCTAAAATGAAATGAAATATAAAAATAGTTACAAAATATCTTCAAAATTCACCAGGAAATGTCCAAAAATATTTTTCAGACACCGGAAAAATAGTTATGTTGAAGGTAAATCCTGCAGAGAAGCTGTGAGGTCTAAATATTCCCCATGTTGGAGTCTGGACAGTGCAGAGTGCAGTCAGCCTCCTGTGTGAGACTGAGGTCACTGTATCCTCCTCTGTGTGGGATCATCGCTCTGAGGCCAAAGGACCACAAACACATGGTCCGCTGTCATTGGCTTATTTCCTTCACATTAAAGTCTCTCTTTTCAAAACCAAACAAAAAACAGCAGGTAAAAGTTTTTAAAAGTAGTTTTATGGATTTTTATGGACTAAAAAAAGTAAATCAAAACTGCATTTCCTCAGAAACAAATTAAAGTTGCATTATCTAACTATTCTGATGGAGCATTCACAACCTGCTTGTCTCCTTGGAGATATTATTGTTTTGTCTACAATGTTCCTCAGTATGGCATTTATAGTATTAACTTATTTTTCTCCCATCTCCATACAGACAAGCAGATCGAGTTACAAGTCACATCTGTAGAGATGCGAGAGATCTGTACAACACAACTAGAACTATCCAGAATTTATTTGGAACACGTTCTCAAATTCACTTTTTGTTCACTATGACGCTTACAGCAAGTTCGATTTGATCTTTTGTCTAAATCAGGAAACTGTTTTGGGTGAGGTTACATTTATCTACATATTGTACAGTTAGACTCGTCAGACATTGCACAGAAACTTACAGCTAATCCTAAGGAGCATTTGAATAGGGCCAGTGAGAGATCGCTAGATTACTCAAATTTGCATGGGAGACATTTAAACCTCTTCAGGCAGATTTTCATGAGGGAACAATGTTATAACTTGGGAGAAAGCTTAAATAAACAATTTATTTTGCCTCTCTTTCACTGTCCTTTTTAAAATGATCTGAATTGTCTTAGAAAGTAAATTAATAATAAAAAAATCACAACTAGAACTATTCAAATCTTTTATTTAACACATGTTCTCACATCCATATTTATGTCATTTCCACGTTGGGCTCACATGACGGGCTCCGTGGGGTCGTAACAAAGGCGTTTGTCATCGTGGTGACACACAGAGACATTCACTGTGTCCCATTAGCATTTGGAACAACAGCTGTGTCTGTGCAGCTCTCAGGCTCAACAATGGGCAAGAAACACTCCACAACGCACCCACAAACTGCACATTTTAACTCTTATCATGTACATAGATTTATGTTTTATTTATGGTCAAGGGCAGAAAACTGGAGCTACATGAAAAAGTCAGGAATCAAAGTAGTCAAAGAGTACTCAAGAGTAACGTTAGTTCAAAATATTATTACTCAAGTAGAAGTACAAAGTAGTAGTCCAAGAGTAAGAGTAAAAAAGTGTTTAGGAAAAGTACTACCCAAGAGTAACTTAAACAGTAAATTTTAAATCAGATGTTATGTTCAACAGTTAAGTTAATATAATTTGAAGGACTAAACATTAGGGTATATTAGAGTAGTTACACTGTACAGTATATTATTCAAGCAAGAGTTCTGCTACTTATCGTCAAACCAAGCCTGATCTGGTCAGTACTTGGACAGGAGACTGCTGGGAATTCTCGGTGCCACAGTGGGGTGACAGTGGCAAAAATCGTGATTGTGTCCTTAGGCAAGACACTTTAACCACATTGAAGGTGCTGTGCGCGTGAATGTTGGTCAGAGGGGACAATGGCAGAGACTGGCAGTCTGGCTTCTGTCAGTCGACCCCAGCTGTGGCTGCCAGCAACAGAAAACCTTGTGAAGACTTACAGAAAACGTTGGACCTTTGTCATTGCCAATAAAGGGTAAATAACCAAGTATTGAGATGAACTTTTGTTATTGACCAAATACTTATTTTCCACCATAATTTGCAAATAAATTCTTTAAATACTTTTTTGCCACACTGTATCTGATTAACTGTTAATATCTTACGTTAACATACAAGACACATATTCAGTTTGTTGCCTGTGCTTCATGTAATATAAGTGTGTTACTTTAGCGTTTATTGTTATTATTATAACTTGACTTTAAAGGTATGTCTGGTCTTGTTCTTGGATTGCATAACGTAAATTTCCCCACAAAAAAGGGACATATAGCCCAGTGCGACTTATATGTTGTTTTTTTTTCTTCTTTATTGTGCGTTTTTTGGCTGGTGTAACTTATACTCTGGAGTGACATATAGTCCGGAAAATACGGTACTTTGAAAAGTAGTTTTTTAAACAGTTACTCAAATAAATGTAAGTGAGTACTACCCACCTCTGAGATTAATACAGCAACTCTTTCACCATCAGAATCCAAAGGGACAAATTGTACAAGGCATGAACCCAAGGGACCATGTTAAACCAATAACATCTGATTTACGACAGGATTTCACGTTTTAAGCAAATGTGGATATTTTAAATAATGGCCCTCTTCACACTTGTTTAATTATAACTGAAAAACAAACACAAGACAAGAAAGATTAATACAATAAAAATATAACAGGCATTTGAACTACATCCACACATTTTCAAGCTGATTCATAAAACATCTATTACATGCAGTAAAGAATCCTGGGTTAGTACTTGGTTCAGTTCTGTCTTTCCAGTTCAGCAGATTTCATTAATCATCACTACAGAAGCCAAGAACTTTACAGTAAGTTTGTTTTTATATATATATATATATATATATATATATATATATATATATATATATATATATATATATATATATATATATATATATATATATATATATATATATATATTTCTTACTTAGGATCTAGAATATTCATTTATTCAACAATTAACGAGGATGTGAGTATGGTCACAGGGGGATTAGCAATTTATTCTGGGTGAATAAATTGAACAACTATAATATGGTCAAAAGCTCTGAACCATAATAGGTGTGATTGAAGTATAAGTCCTTATGAAGCTTTAAAATGCCCAGAAGAACTCGACTACAACTTCTTACATATTCCAGTGGGGGGCAGTGTTGTAAACTGTGCACAGGGGGACTGAATGTGCAGGATCACAGAAACATGTGAATGAAACAAAACACAACTCCAGAGAAGTTTCTGAGGAGCACACTACATTAGAACATGGTGTCGTACTAAACCATTGGTGGAGCAAATGCCCTGGTGAAACATTCCTCTTTTGTAGAGTATAACAAAGTGTTCACAATAACTGTACATAAATTATGAGACAGATCATTGCTAAAAGGGCCACAACACATAATAAATACAGGAAAATCAAAACCCCTTTACCATTTTTATTTTCGTTTCTTAAAATACAAATTCTTTGCTGATCAAACAGTGCGACTGGTGTCACTGAGAAAACACAAGATTTCAAGTCCTACAAAAGTTCTCAATAGAAAAATAATAATACGCTCATTGTTCAATAATAAAATCCAAGCAATCTATTTACATAACTGGATCACATCAACAAGTGACTGATTCACTGTACAGAGCAGCACTTTGAACAGCCTCCAATGAAACTGCACCATCACCACAAACTCATGTCATTACATCTGCATCTTTCTACATTTTAAAAATGTTCATTTTAGTTTGTGATGTTTGGTTCAAGTTCCACAAACTGTAGAAAATGCTTGAAGTTTGTTTTTAGTTTAATTTTTAGTTCAGTTGGGAGATTGTTCCTTTATTGTTTTATAGGAGAAGGCTGTTTGTTTTGCATTTTCATGTGGTACACTGCCCCCTGGTGGAGGCAGGTGCAGAGTTATTCAGGGTTTTATATACCAGTCGATTTAAAGGCCAGTCTTTGTATATGTCAGAGTTAAACAGTCTGTATTTTTGTAGAATATGGAGGTGGTGGTGTTGTCGTGATTTTCAGTCTAGGATTTTAAAGGTTTGTTTGTGAAATGACTCCAGTGGTGTCTGTAGTTTTGCCTGGGACCAGCATGTTCTATAGTAATAAAAATGGATAATTAATGAAAACTATAATGAGACTAGGGAGGGGACAATAAACAATAATATTGTTTGTTGTGATAAAAAGAGTTGACAATACTCGTTTGTGGGACATTTTATATAATTGTGATAATCGCCAAGATAAATGCTATTATATCACCAGAATATGTAGAAAATTTGACTCTCTTCCTATTAATTTGTATTAGAGGGTGGCCCATGTGAGACTTCTTCCCCCGGGCCCCCAAATTTCAGTTGAAGGCCCTGCTCCAGATCCAAAATATTCTCTGCTAGGTTGTAGTAGTTTCACAGATGACAAAGTACAAGACTATAACATTTCTTTAAATATGGAACTTATTCATAAAATTAAATTAAGCAAGATGAATAATTAATGTGATATGATCTCAATTATTTTGGCCATGATAAGCGTGACACTAAATTTCTATATCGTCCCATGCCTAAATGAGACTAAACCAGCTCCAAAATCTCAGTCCCAATGAGGAAACAAATATTCAAACTGCCCCATGTATTACCAGAGTGCCCCATGTACCAGCACTGGTACACACACCACAGTTTGAGAAACACTGATCGAATGCATGACCAAGAGGATTTATAAACACTGTGTTATCCAGGACAAAGTTCACCTGTGAACACAAAAACAGGACATGATTCTTATAGAGTGTGAGAACAAGGTATTTCACAACTTTATAACAAGTGTTTATTGCACAGGGCTCTGAATATGAAATTTAATCTACACAACAGTGGATTACACAGATTAGGATTATGTTTAGGACATTAGCCTTGTCCAGTCGACTGCTTTTTGAAACCTTTAGTTACTGTTAGGATTCAGTCTGAGTACATTGGTCGTACATAGGCCTTATATTTTAACATGCACAGGTTGATTTAGTTAAATTGCTGTAACAAATGACTTACCGTAAATAAACATTTTATTTTTGGGGAGATCATTTTCCTTTTATATAATCTTGATAACTCAGATTAAAAACCTCCTAAACACATTATACGTCTCATTACACAGTTTTCCACAATAATGTTCTCAACAAAACAGAGGAATAAAGCGGCGTTCAGTGTTGCTCAGTGGACTCAAAATACACTGCTTGGCCAAAAAAAAGGTCACACGAATATTTCATTGAACTGCCTTTAGCATTGATTACAGCGTGCATTTGCTGTGGCAGTGCTTTGATTTCTCTTCTACAAAGCAACATCCCAAAGATTCTCAATGGGGTTAAGGTCTGGACTCTGTGGTGGACAATCCATGTGTGAAAATGACGTCTCATGCTCCTGATCCACTCTGTCACATTTTGAGCCCGATGAATCCTGGCATTGTCATCTTGGAAAATATCCGTGCCATCAGGGAAGAAAAAATCCATTGATGGAATAACCTGGTCATTCAGTATATTCAGGTGTCAGCTGACCTCATTCTTATCCAGTTGGCGACATTTTTTGGCCACACATTCCCTGTTGTCTTGTTTTTTTGTTTTTTGTTTTTATCTCTCTTAGATCTATTGAAGGCCCATTTTGGATATCCACAGGCCGAGAGGGCTTTCTCTACATGTTGTTCCTCCTTCACTTTTCACTTTGTGTTTGTGGGAACCACTTGAGCTCTGTGTTGCAGAGCACGGATATCTCAGAGTTTTGTGCTGCAGTGTGAATCAAACAGCAGGTATTGGTCAGTGTGTGAAGACAATCCTTCCTTGAATAGGAATGGGGGCCTGAGACATCATCTGTCCCCATCTATAACTCCATCCTCAGACCCTAAGCAAACAAAGGAAACAAAGTGAACAATAGAGCTAGCCAGGATGTTAACTGGTGTGAAGTCACTCATTAGGGGCTTGTACACACTTAGTTTAGCTCAATAGACCTAACCTACACACAGAAACTAAACAATTGGTGTTTTTAGTTTCATTGTAGTTAGCTCCTCTCTTCAGATAAATATAAGGCAGTGTCCAGCAGTGATCTGACCAGAACTGAAGAAGCGGCTTGGATGAGCAGCCAAACGTCTTCACTCATACAAGTTTTTGTCCATTTGACAAATTTTATTTTTCTTATATATTATATATTGCACAGATATCTTAAATAATTGTTAAATAAACACTGAGTAATTTATCCGAAAGAACACTTTTAAAACATTTTAGAAGTACTCACAGTTTGTCACCTGGGTAACAGGATTTAGATTTGGTCTCATCTGAGCATCTTGTTGACGATTGTTTGAGGCTGGAAAAAGAACATTGACAAAATTAAAGCCTAAAACTATTATTACTATTATTAGTGAGAAAAAATTTTATGTGTGTGAACATATATTGATATTTAAGATTAACAGGAAAGAACAGACAAGAAGTAATTTGGGTGTTTTCACTTCAAAAAGGACAAGTCTCAAAAGAACATTCAAGTCAAGAAAGTCAAACACACAAGGAAACTGCAGATGATTTATTTTCATCTGACGATGTGGAAGTACCACAGAAACATGATGCAAAGAACACGTCCTATTTAAACAGGGCTGTTTTACTTCTGTGTGGTATTAACTCTAACACATAACATATTTAGATCACCAGGTTTCCTTTTATCATTTTGAAAATACCATATTTGCCCAAAACAATGTAACATATTTTATAAGTTTCTCTAGTTTTTCTCTAGTTTTTAATGCGCTGAGCAACACAGAACCCCTCCAGAACAGCCTGGCTCTGTCACAACACAATCAGCTGCATCCCACTAATGAAACTACTGCACATCACATCAGGTTTGTCAAGTTGCTGTGTGCAGTTTTGTATCATGTTTTTGTATATTTATGGAGAAGTCGTGTGGGAGCATGGGTGATGTAGACTTATGTGCGGAGCCTCATAGAGATTCGTGCTGCTAACTTTAAGGAGGGTTTTAATAGAGTCTAAATTACTTAAACATGCATGGATGACATTGAAAACATCTTCATGTTTTTAATGAGGGAGAAACATTGTAACGTTTGTTGCTTAATTCCTCCTGTTTAACATTAAATATGATCATATTTATGACATAAATTGCACAGTCCTGTCTGACCTCTCTTTCGTCTGATCACAAACAGAGCCACAGCAGCAGCGACGATGACGACTCCCACAACGACCACAGCAGCAGTGATGGAGGTCAGGGCATTTTTGGCTGAAAAACAAAAAAGTTTGAATATCAGTTGCTTCATTGGTCCAAACAGCTCCACAGATGTTCCCTGCTCCTTCACACTGTCACACCACAGTCTGGGTTTGGGGTTTGATTCTGATCCTTCACACAAAACTGGACATCTGTCATTTTCGGTTAAAGCCTGTGATCTGGAAGCATTTATTACATGATGATTTAAAATTATTAAATCAAATTATGGTGACAGGTCAGGTTAAGTTCATAATGCTGCTGTGAATAGTGTAATACCAGGGACTGTGATGTTGGCCAGTATGGTGCAGCCCAGGCCCCACCCTGGAGTCAGGTCTGGGGTTGGGGCTCAAATGCATGCGCCTGGTGGCCGGGCCTTTGCCTATGGGGCCCGACCGGGCTCAGCCTGAAAGGACGACGTGGGTCCGACTTCCTGTGGGTTCACTGCAGAGGGTTTCATAGGGGTCGAGTGCGCAGAGGACTGGGCAGCAGCCGAGGACAGATGTCTCCGCGACCCAGTCCACAGACACAACATCTGGCAGTGGCGAGGTGGAATGTCACCTCGCTGGGGTGAAGGAGCCTGAGCTTTGTTCAGGAAGTTGAGAGGTACCGGCTAGATATAGTCGGGCTCACCTCCACACACAGCCTGGGCTCTGGTATCCAATGTCTCAAGAGGGGTTGGACCCTCCACAGCTCAGCCGCCACGTGTTGTAGTTCACTCCAGTGAACAAGAGGGTCGCCTCCCTTTGCCTTCAGGACAGGTCTCTCACTGTTGCGTCGGCCTACGGGCCAAACAGCAATGCAGAGTACCCGGCCTTCTTAGAGTCAGTGGGAGGGGTACTGGGGTCTGGAGTAAGAGGGGAGGGGGGTGGGGTCCGGAGGAGTAGCAAGGAGAATGAAGGGGATCTAATAAACTACAAACTGCAAACTTTTGTTTTTAGATCAGCTCTCATCAGCGCCCCCTCTCACCGTTGGTCCTGATCTTGCTCCGGTCCAGTCTGGTCACATACTTATTTTTGTCCCCAGACAGCTGGAACACACAGTGGTGCCTGTCCCAGTCCTCAGGGGGGACAGAGGACAGGTCCAGGGACACACTGGTCTGGAAGGTCCCGTCTTCGTTGGACAGGATCTCTCCAGGGCCCACGTCCTCCAGCAGCTCGTCTCCATCTTTGGTCCAGAACAGCCTGGCTCTGTCAGGGTAAAAGCCTGTGGCGTGACACGTGACCGGGGAAGAGGAGGACTTCTGCAGCAGAGACACCAGGGGGAGCTCTACACAACACCACAGGAGAGATAAACAAACTTAAAGAGGAGGTATTTTTCTTCTTTGGGGTTTTAACTGCTAGAACATAACATATTTAGATCACCATGTTTCATTTTATTGTTTTGAAAATGCTACATTCTACGAAAGCAACGTATTAACATGTTCAATTAGTCTGAGTCCCCCCATCATCTTGCTCTCTGTGCTCGGTCACTCCCCCTTCAGAGCACCATCATAACATGATATTCATATAATATTTAAATGTAAATAAATATTGAATAAAATCACTACAGTCATGGAGGTAAGTGGACATGTCTTCAGTTTTTGATTCAAAAGGAAGTAAAGAAATGGACTCACAAACACTGGTTTATTTTACATGTATGTCTCTTCTCACCTGTCCTCTTCAGAGTTTTCTCTCCATAGCGCACAAAGTTCTTCAGGCTCAAAGCACAGATGTTGCTGATTAAGTGTTTCTGACGCTGAGTTTCTCCATCTCTCTCCCATCTCAGTTTAGTGGCAAAGGCCTCAGATTTAGCAGCGACCCAGGACTCTGTGCTCAGGTCCAGAGAAATAAAGTCCTGTCCATCAAAGGCGTACTGAACGTACCCAGTGATGTCGTCAGTCTCATCGTCCCAGTCACATCCAGACATCCGCTGCCAAATGTGAACCCCTGGAACACAACCATCAGGACCTGAGTCTGTTTATGTTGGAGGATTTAAAGAGTCTCATTTCAGAAAAACTGGAGCTCATGTTTATTGTGTTTATGGAATTATATTTTAAGCTCATAAAGTCAATATGACAATGTTTACTGTTGGTCAGTACTTTAAGCTCTGGTAAAACACTGGTTAAAATTGCACAGGACAGTACAGTGTAAGCGCCAAAGTTTGTCCTTTTATTACTTTATAGAAAAACATTATCTCTGTTCATTGTGTCAAAGTGAAAGTGTCAAACCTTCAGTCTGGTTGAGGCGTTGTTTTAGATTCTCTATCATGTGTTTCCTCCTCTGCAGATTATTCACACAGAGCTCAGTGGTCCAGACCCAGAACTTTGGGTCATCCTCTGTCACTCTGTTCATCCACTCTTGTTTGGGCTCGGTCCTCCTGGTCTCACTGTCACAGTGTATCACCTCCAGACCATTCACCACAGTGACTGCAATATACTCTGGGAAGTTTGGGACTTGAGACGAAGTCATAGCAAATATTCTCAGAGTGTGGATCACTGTGGGGAGAAGATTAGATCAGTCCTAAATGTAAAATAAATGTATTTTATGAATATTTCAGTAAAAATGAAAACAAATAAATCAAACTAAAAGAAGCTGCTCCCAAACAACATGAGCAGTGATGCAGGAACATGATGTTAAAGGTAAAGCTGAGGCAGGTCTGTGTAAATCAGAAAGACTTCTCTCACTGTCAGAGGATGTGATGAATCTAATCTGTTCTAATCTGAGTTCATGTGTCAAACTCTATATTGTGTGATTCAGATATTTGCCTGATGGAGGGTGAGGTCTTTACTGCTTTAAAGTTCAGACTTTTATACAGTTATTTTATTCATTCATGTTTAAACCAGTAAGAATGCAGAATGGACTTTCACTTCATGTGTTCCCAAGTTAGTGATGGGTTTTATGGCTCTTTTGTTGGATCTGAAGCTTTAGGATTTGCTCATGTGAAAGAGCCGCTCAAAAGACTGGCTCTTTTTATATTTATTATTACGACAGAAGCCAATGTGAAAACTTATTTAACAACAAACTAATCAGAGAGAAACAACCAAGGCTCAGATGTGTTTAAAACTGTTCAAACTGAGAGTGGGAGTGTTTTTACCCTTTGGAATTAGGTTATTCGTAATTCCAATGGACTACAATAATGATACATAAAAATTATGATGATGCCAAATATGTTTTTTCTGCACTAAGCTCTCACTCAAGTCGTCTGCTCTGCTTCTGTGATGATCCTCGTGTTGGTTCAGTGTCAAAACAACTGTGACTCCACGTATCAGAACAGGAGCAGGGTTAAGTTAAACCTGAACACCACAAGATCCATCTTAAATGAACTCAACACATAAAGAGTACTCACTCGATGTGCTGTCTTTTATTAGGATTCCCAACAGAATTAGTGCCACAAAAGTCTTCATGATGAACACGAGCAGAAACACTTAGACGTGTTACTGAGTAGAGCTGAGTCTCACAGGTTTTGGCATCAAAGTGAAAGTTAAAACTAAAGACCAAACCGGTTTTACAAATACAACACAGACTTTGTGTAAATGGCGCGACCCATAAATGTGAGAGGAGCGTTTGCCTATTTCTTTCTTAAAACGCCTGTTATTTACAAAAATCATTTGTGAAAGTTAATGGTAAATGGCTCAGATCTGAAATGTGTCTCTGGGTTTAACTAGAGACACATGAAGCACATTTTCCTACAGGAACAGTTTATTTGACATAAACAGTAATAATTGTGATCCAGGGGCCTGTTTTCATTGGCCCCTGGACTTAATAAAACTTTGAATGAAAAGAAAACTAAAAGCCAATGATGCTAATGGGCTGTAAATCCACTTTTGTCTAATAAACTGACTTGACATGTGTCACATAGTAAGGACTATAAGACTGAGGAAGTTTTGATACTTGATTTAATATCGGCCTCTGAGTAAATGAAAACAAATTGCTGTGGGGTTTGACGCTGGATGGAATTCACCAACAGCCAGTTTTACAAATAAGAGCTCTCAGAAACCTGCTCTGTAAGTTTGAAGTTTTGCCTCTTAACAATAATTGGGAGGTGTGTCATGTTCACAGGTCGTGCGTATCAGCTGATCCAAACAGGTTTTACTGTCAAAACTAATACAGTTCAACAAGTGTAAAAAGCCATACATTGGACAAATAACCCAAAACAAAACAGTGCACACATACATGAACATACAGCATCATTTTCACACGGTTTTCTGACTAAGCAGACAATTTAAAATAAAAATAAAAGGAACCCATTCAGGGAAAAAATTAAAACAGATATTAATAAAATGTTTTGATCTTTGACAGTTTTGCTGAGGTTTAAAATCTGAAATAAAGTATTTGTTCAAAACACTCCCAGTGTAATTTTTTTTTAAATTTTTTTTCAAATTGACACAGAAACTAAAAAATGCCCCTAAGTCCATATCCACACTGAAAATCCACACTGTTCATAGTGATCGTAGATTTCAAATCCTACAGAAGCTCACAATAGAAAAATAATACTATGATCATTGTTCTCAAACAGTTAAAGTTTTATAATAAAGTCCAAGTGATTTATTTACATAACTGGATAAAATCAACAAGTGACTGATTAACTGTACAGAGCAGCACTCATGTTATTAGATCTTCATCTTTCTCCATTTTAATCCATCTATGATATAAGTTCATATATTTTTTTCATTTATACATTTATTTCCAACACATACACTCACCTAAAGGATTATTAGGAACACCTCTTCAATTTATCCTTAATGCAATTATCTAATCAACCAATCACATGGCAGTTGCTTCAATGCATTTAGAGGTCTGGTCCTGGTCAAGACAATCTCCTGAACTCTTTTGAGCGTGGCATGGTTGTTGGTGCCAGACGGGCCGGTCTGAGTATTTCACAATCTGCTCAGTTACTGGGATTTTCACGCACAACCATTTCTAGGGTTTACTAAGAATGGTGTGAAAAGGGAAAAACATCCAGTATACGGCAGTCCTGTGGGCAAAAATGCCTTGTTGATGCTAGAGGTCAGAGGAGAATGGGCCGAGTGATTCAAGCCGACTGAAATAACCACTCGTTACAACCGAGGAATGCAGCAAAGCATTTGTGAAGCCACAACATGCATGACCTTGAGGCGGATGGGCTACAACAGCAGAAGACCCCACCCGATACCACTCATCTCCACTACAAATAGGAAAAAGAGGCTACAATTTGCACGAGCTCACCAAAATTGGACAGTTGAAGACTGGAAAAATGTCGCCTGGTCTGACGAGTCTGGATTTCTGTTGAGACATTCAAATGGTAGAGTCAGAATTTGGCGTAAACAGAAGAACATGGATCCATCATGCCTTGTTACCACTGTGCAAGCTGGTGGTGGTGTAATGGTGTGGGGGATGTTTTCTTGGCACACTTTAGGTCCCTTAGTGCCAACTGGGCATCGTTTAAATGTCACGGGCTACCTGAACATTGTTTCTGACCATGTCCATCCCTTCATGACCACCATGTACCCATCCTCTGATGGCTACTTCCAGCAGGATAATGCACCATGTCATAAAGCTCGAATCATTTCAAATTGGTTTCTTGAACATGACAATGAGTTCACTGTACTACAATGGCCCCCACAGTCACCAGATCTCGAGCTTCGTGCCCTGGATGTGCATCCCACAAATCTCCATCAACTGCAAGATGCTCCTATCAATATGGGCCAACATTTCTAAAGAATGAATCAGCACCTTGTTGAATCAATGCCACGTAGAATTAAGGCAGTTCTGAAGGTGAAAGGTCAAACACCGTATTAGTGTGGTGTTCCTAATAATCCTTCAGGTGAGTGTATGTACACACACACACACAGATTCACTCAATTCATGACAATAAATGCAGCAAAATGGCACAGATGAGCATAAAGAAAAAACAAAATTGATACAGTCAGTGCAGTATGACTTTAAATTTAAACTGGCCTCTCTCTTTATCAGACCAGATCCTGTCTTTATATAAAAACGTAAATTTATGAAAACTTTGGCATTGCTTTTGTTTTAAATCCAGAACATTTCACAGTTTCATCCCACACAAAATCAGACAAAAACTTTACGTTTGAACATTAGGTAGTAAAACATTTCCATCACCTCTTAAATTGTTAGTTCTCTCTTTAAGAGCATAACACTGTCGTTACAGCTTGTGCGGGTGCGGACCAAGGAGTGCAGACTCGGCAAGTTGACAGTGTTTATTTACAGAATAGTGAATATTAGTCTTTTAGCAGTTCATTCAAACACATACAGGAACCAGGGAGCAGGAGACAGGCCAGGCGGGCGGAGTGCAGGTCGGGGACGGGAAAGCCAGGACCGGAGTGAGGACAGGAGCGAGACGAGACCGGGACAGGCAGGGCCGGCGTAGTCCAGAGAGCGGGACCCAAGGCAGGAGGCAAGCAGCAAGCCAGAGACCCAGACAGGACAGGTGGCAAGACGGAGGGATGACTGTACCGGAGCCGGAGCGCAGGGGCAGGAGCGAGCGAGGACAGGAACGTTTACATGCGGACGGCCTGGCACCGAGTGTATTCTGCCGAGCCCTCATATACTCAGCAGCAGGTGACGGTAATTGCGCTGATGAGCTCCAGGTGTGTGCGGGAGGAGTCAGGAACTCCGCCCAGCTCCAGGCAGACAGGTAGGGGAGGGGGAGAGAGCACAGGAGGACAGGGAAAACAGGCATCATGACAAACACTTTTGCACACTACATGGCAATGACTTTATTGAGGGCTTTGAACAAAATAATTACAGTATAATATTTTACAAGGTCAGGAAATCTTTATAATTTGGACTGGATCTAGCACCTCTAACATGTGTGTTAGAGGTTTTACAATGTTATCTATGACTTTTTTAACCAATGACATGTCAATATGACATGATAATATAAAATATATTTTAATATTTTTTATCAACATATGTGACCTCTTGTTCGTTGGTTGCCACGAGAAAAAGAGAGTAAGGAGTCCTCATTATTGTTTCGCTACTCTGAGTTTTAGTTTGGTCTGGGGTTTCAGCAGACAGGTCTGGGCCAATATTTAAAAAAATATTAAAACCGTATTTATTATACAGAGATGCAAATGAGTTATAAGTTACTGCAGATAAATTAGAACAAGGTCAAAAATCATCTTCATTTTAGTTTGTGACGTTTGGTTCAAGTTCCACAAACTGTAGAAAATGCATGAAGTTTGTTTTTAGTTTAATTTTTAGTTCAGTTGGGAGATTGTTCCTTTATTGTTTTATAGGAGAAGGCTGTTTGTTTTGCATTTTCATATGGTACACTGCCCCCTGGTGGAGGCAGGTGCAGAGTTATTCAGGGTTTTATATACCAGTCGATTTAAAGGCCAGTCTTTGTATATGTCAGAGTTAAACAGTCTGTATTTTTGTAGGACATGGAGGTGGTGGTGTAGTCATGGTTTTCAGTCTAAGACTTTAAAGGTTTGTTTGTGAAATGATTCTAGTGGGGTCAGGGTAGTTTTGCCTGGGACCAACATGTACTACAGTAATAAAAATGTATTATTATTATTAATGCAAATTATAATGAGACTTAACCAGCTGTAAAATCTATGGATGAGGTAGTTCTACATGATGATTAATCCCAATGAGGAAACAAATGTTCAGAGTGCCCCATGTCCCACCAGAGGCAGCCCAGTGGATTACACAGATTAGGATTATGTTTAGGACGTTAGCCTTGTCCAGTCGACTGCTTTTTGAAACCTTTAGTTACTGTTAGGATTCAGTCTGAGTACATTGGTCGTACATAGGCCTTATATTTTAACACGCACAGGTTGATTTAGTTAAATTGTTGGAACAAATTACCTAAATAAACTTTTTATTTTTGGGGAGATCATTTTCCTTTTATATAATCTTGATAACTCTATAGTACAGATTAAAAACCTCCTAAACACATTATAGTCTCATTACACAGTTTTCCACAATAATGTTCTCACCAAAACAGAGGAATAAAGCGGCGTTCAGTGTTACTCAGTGGACTCAGCCTCAGGAGCTCCAGGCCTCAGTGTCTGTGTCTCTGGATCTGGAGAAGATCAAAATATGAACACATTAAGAACATGATGAAACACTGACACAGATGAAATGTGCACTTACCTGATGTTTCCCCAGCTGAAAACAAACAAACTCAAATTATTCACATATTTATCCAGAACACATAAGAATGACAAGACAAATCATTTCACATTTAAAGTGCATTTGACCTGTTTGACTGTTTTTCTCATTCTGACTTGGTTTGGTGGATAGAACCTGTGCTAAATATTGATCAGAGTTTTACATCAGTTGAGTGACAGAGACTGAGTGACAAAAATATAGGAAGTATCGCTGAGGTTCAAAATGGAAACCCCTGCACTCTGTCACCAGCACCGAACGTCCATTCAGGGAAAAGTTACACAGAAGGAATAATCCTTTCTGTCAGTTACAAACATTAATCTGACAAAATAAAGGTTTATTTACTAATTTACTATTTACTATTTATTACAAAAAACTGGGCAAGATTTGAGTCAAATCTTAAATATAATAACATCAACTGTGTTTTTAGTGAAATGAGTACCTAACTTGTCAGATACATTTTAAATTCAGTGAGTTAGTTAAATAATAATTAAATGAAAATTTAAAAAATTCTCTGAAAGAAACACTACACTTTTTAAACATTTTAAAGCACTCACAGTTTGTCGCTGGGGTAACAGGATTTAGATTTTGTCTCAACTGAGCATCTTGTCGAGGATTGTTTTGGGCTAGAAAAAGAACAGTGACAAAATTCAAGCTTAAAACTATTATTACTATTATTAATGAGAAAAATGTGTTACCTGTGTACATAATCAATATGTAAGGTTAACAGGAAAGAACAGACAAGAAGTTATTTGGGCATTTTCTTTTTTTTTTTTTTTTTTTTTTTTTTTTTTTTTTTTTTTATGAATATTTTATTTCAGGAAGAACACATATCACAGGCACATTTTTCCAGTACAAGTATTGTATAAAACATTATTGATCAAAGCCCCTAAGAAAAGTGCTTGTCAAAACTATACCGTGGTCGGTTAGTCCCATCCCATTTTAATATAATAAAGGAGTAGAAAGGAAAAAGACAAAAAACAAAAAACAAAACAAAACAAAAACAACAAAAACAACAAAAAACAAAAACAAAAACACACCAAAAACTATTTACAAGAATTGGGGAGCTTACATGGAAAAATAAAGTGTAGTCAAACATTTATATATGCATTATACCGTAAAAATATAAATCTTCACCCAAAATGGAGAAGTCACAAAAAGTCTGTTCTAATTGGAGCGATATACTTAATCCACTTGTTCCAAATACAATAAAATTTGTTCCTTTGAATGTTTATTGTGTACGTTAGCCTTTCCATCTTAAATATTTCATTTACTATATCAATCCAGCCATCCACTGAAGGCGGAGCAGAATTTAGCCATTTTTTAGTGATGTTCTTTTTACTTGCTGCCAGGAGGGCTTGCAACAGCTTTTTATCACTTCTCCGTTCCAAAAGAGCAACCCTACCTAAGTACAAAGTTTCAAAGTTGAATGGCATGTTCACTCCAAAAACTAAGTTTAACCGCACATGGATCTCCCTCCAATACAGTTTTAATTTGGAGCAAGCCCAAAATATGTGGTAGTGATTCCCCTCCTCAGAACCACACTGTCCAGCATGCCGACTTATTGCTCCCCTGTGCAGGAGTTCTAAAATATCTAATAATGTTCTTCCAGCAGTGTTCTCTCCAGGACAGGGATGCCGTCGATGACCACTGGAATGACCAGATGCTGTCCCAATCCTCCTCAGTCATTTTAATTGTTGCCTCCTTTTCCCATTTCTGTTTCACATATAACGTATTACACTTGTCAGTCACATAAAGTGCATTGTATACTTTAGAAATCATTTTTTGGGTAGATAGCCCATATGCCGATTTCAATATTTTAAAAAAAGCTTCTTCAGATTGTGTAAAGTTTGTTAAACTGCAATTTGAGTTAAAATAATGTCTGATTTGTAAGTATCTGTAAAAGTCATTTGCCCGCAGATTGTATCCACTTTGCATTGCCTGAAAGCTGAGAAAAGTGTTTCTCTCTGTGTATGACAAGTAGGTGGTCAGACCCCTGTCTATCCAAGCTTTGAAAACACAATCACTTCTGTTCGGGGGAAACTCTGTGTCATAAGCACACCATCTAAATAGAGTTATCATTTTCTGAATTTGAGTTAAATTTACCACCTTTTGCCAGATCTTCAAAGTTAAACCCATGCAACAGTTGCCCATTTCACCCACCTGTGACCATAGATTTTTATCCCCTATAAAGGCCTGCAAAGGGAACTTTTTTATCATTTTAAACTCCATTTCCTTCCACTTTGCTTTGTAATCATCATTGCACCAATAAAGAAGCGGAACCAACTGAGATGCATAGTAATAATGTCTTAAGCAGGGAAGGGCCATGCCTCCTTTTTCTCTTCTTAATTGCATTGTACTATACCGCACCCTAGGTTTCTTACCTTCCCAGATAAAACGTGATATCTGTTTGTCCCACTCCCTGAAATAATTGTCCGGTACTTCCACTGGGAGTGTTCTGAACAAGTATAGCAATTTAGGAAGTACGGACATTTTGATGGAGTTCACTCTGGAGGTCAAACTTAAAAAAGGGATGAGACTCCATCTATACAAATCCTCTTTGATTGCTAATGACAGCGGTTCATAGTTTATTTGAAACAGATTTGAAAGATCTTTAGTCATTGTGATACCCAAATATTTCATTCCCGTTGCTTCCCAGTTCAAATTATATCCTTCCTGTAGCTTTACTGAAGCAGTGAAGTTTATGGCCATCACCTGTGTTTTGGCAATATTAAGCCTGTAACCAGATAAATTCCCAAATTCTTTCAACATAATCATCAGCTCATTAAATGACTTCTCAGGATCCTCCATGTAAACTAGTACATCGTCTGCGAACATTGCCACCTTATGTTCGACCCCTGCCATTGTCACCCCTTTAATCTGGGAGCTTTGTCTTATCCATTGTCCAAGAGGCTCAATAAATAAAGAAAATAACAGCGGAGAAATTGGGCAGCCCTGTCTACTTCCCCTTTCCAACTGAAATGAGTCTGAGAGATCACCATTAATTTTTACCTGTGCAGTTGGTTTTGAATATAGAGATTGGATCACTCTGGTAAATTTGCCATGAAAAGCAAATCTGTCCATTACTTTATAGAGAAAAAGCCACCTTACAGAGTCAAAGGCCTTTTCTGCATCTAGCCCCACTATTAATGCTTCAGTTTTTTGACGTGTTACGTGATCTATAATATGTAGTGACTTCCTGATGTTGTCCAATGTTTGTCTTTGATGAATAAATCCTGTCTGGTCTAGATTAATTATCTCTGGCAGAATATTTTCTAATCGACGTGCCAATATGGAAGTAAATAATTTATAATCCACATTGAGGACACTTATAGGTCTATAGTTTCCACATTCTTGTTTGTCTTTATTTTCTTTTGGGATCAGTGATATAATGGCTTCGCACCATGAGGGAGGAATTTCACCTGTTTGTAATACCCAGTTAAATGTCCGCAGCAACAGTGGTGTTAGATTTGCCCTCAGGCATTTATACCACTCTCCTGTGTACCCATCAGAGCCTGGGGATTTACCAGACTTCAACTTTGTTATGGCAAGGTTAACTTCTTTGATTGTGATTGGTTTCACTAACATCTCATTTTGTGAATCTTGGATTTTGGGCAGCTCAAGGCCACTCAAAAACCTATCAATACTCTTCTCATTAGCTGCTGGTGGTTGAGTATATAATTCTTGATAGAATTTCCCAAAACATTCTTTAATTTTCTCCCTCGAATCTATCACCTGACCAGTAGTAGGATTTTTTATCTTATAAATTGTATTCTCCCTTTGTTGTTTTCGCAGTTTATAGGCCAAAATTTTTGCCGATCTTGCTCCAACCTCATAGTGTTTCTGTTTCAAAAACGTCAACTTTTTTTGCACTTCTAAATTATAAATCTCATCTATTTGTTTCTGTACTTTCTTTATTTCAGCTCTCAACTGGACATTGATGTTTTGGCTGTCCCTGTTTTGCATCTGTTTCAATTTTGCCTGTAGATCTGCCAGACTTTGACCCCTAGTTTTTTTCATGAACGCTGTTAGGGAGATAAGTTTCCCTCTTAAAACTGCTTTTAATGCATCCCATAAGATTGTGGGCTTAATTATACCATCATCATTAAATTCCAGATATTCTTTAATATCTTTTTTAAGTTTCTCTACTGTTGTGGAGTCATTGAGAATATTTGAATTAAGTTTCCACGAGGTTCTCTTTGTATCTTTTTTTAAATCTAGCAGCAGGATTATTGGGCTATGGTCTGATATGTCGATCGTTAATATTTGAGAATCCTTTATCTTAAGTCTATCAGAACTAAAGACAAAGTAATAATCAATCCTTGAGTAAACTGAGTGTGGGCTTGAAAAATGTGTATAATCTCTAGTTGTTGGGTGCATATCTCTCCATACATCTATAACACCCAGCTCCTCCATCAAGGATCTAACTTTTTTTGTTAGTGGGTTACTCTGGGTGCTCCTCCGTGATGAGTCCAGGTTTGGGTCTAGCCTGATATTAAAATCTCCGCCACAAATCACCAGACCATGGGACGTGGCCATCAGCTCAAAGATGCTTTTATAGAAGGGCCAATCACTCCCTGGTGGAGCGTATACATTTATCAAAGTTATATCAATGCCCTCTAATCTACCAGTAATTTTAATAAATCGTCCTCCCTCATCTATAATCTCGGACCCATGTTCATATGTCAGTTCACTAGATATTAATGTGGCAACTCCTCTTTTATGAGCCTGTTTGTATGATGAGGCAAATACATATTTAAAACCTTGCCTCTGAAGCTTAGCGTGCTCTAACCCAGACATATGTGTTTCCTGGAGAAAAGCTATTTGGGCCTTTTCTTTTTTAAGTTTAGAAAGAATTTTAGATCGCTTAATTGGATTTAATACTCCATTCACGTTAAAAGAAATGCATTTCAGTACATCACTATGCATATTTCCTTAGTCTAGTAAAGTAAACAACTCCAATCAGAACTATTGTGTAGCTACCCCTTTTAACGAAACAACAAACACGAACATAAAAACTACAACTAAACCTTGTAGTAGTTAAAACAATTAAACCGCGAACATTCATACCCACTTCCAAGGATGAGGTCCCAACTCTATTGGACCTCGGCTCCAGGGGATATCCTCTTTGGCCTGCTTGGCGTCGAGGGCCCTCTGAAACAGTCATTTTACTATTGTCCCCGACATTAAATATTTCACGTCCTGCATCCAAGTTCTTAAGTCCTTCTCAAAATATATCCACTCCATACCTGTCCATTATTGCTCCTTCAATTGCTGGTACCTTCAGATACTTCCCGCCTGAACACCTGTAGCTTTTCTTTAAAACCCCGTTTACGTCGTCCTGGCGCTGGCATCCAACTGTACCGCTGTAGTTTCTCCAGAGAGGAAACCGGGCGCTCCACCCTCGTTACAGGTAAACCTTTATCAGCCAGATCTGACGCAGCCTCCTCTACTGAATCATATATCTTCGTCTCATCCTTCAGGAAGACCTTAAGTCGAGCTGGATACAGCGTTTGAAATCTTATGCTGCTTGCTTTAAGGACCCTCCTGATCTCTCCGTATTCCTTTCTTCTTGCCAAAACATCTGGCGCGTAGTCGTGATCCAGGTTGATTTTGCTCCCCTTCCATGTGAAGCCTTTCCTTTGCCAGGCCGCTCTGAGCACTTCGTCTTTGATCCGGTAACTTTGGAATCTGATGATTATAGATCTGGGCTGGCTGTCCACCGGGGGTCGCGGCGCCAAGGCTCGATGCGCTCTCTCGATTAGCAAATCTTTAGTAGTTGGGAGATCCAGGTTTTCACGCAGTAACTGCTCCACAAACGGGATAACTGATAGAGCCGTGGACCCCTCAGCCCCCTCCGGGACACCGTAAATTCTTATGTTCTTCCTACGGGAGCGTCCCTCTAAGTCAGATACTTTTAGTTGAAGTTGCACTTGTTGCTTCACTAATTCAGTAATGATGTCCTCCGCCCCCTGCACACGATCATCGATAGTTACAAACCTTTGCTCCACTTCGTCCAATCTCACATTTGTCTGTGCAATATCTTGTTTTAAGTCGCCAAATTGTTTTTTATTCTCCTCTCGCATCTCTCTAATTTCCTTCAGGATTAATGACAGTTTATCCTCGCCGCCGGCCTCACCGCTGCCCTCATCTTGGCTAACAGAGTTAGCGTCTTCATCTTCAAAGTTTTTCTCGTGTAGTGGAGCGTTCCTCCTTTGACTTTTCTTGGATGTCATTTTCTTCCCCTTTTAACACATTCCTAGTGTGGCAGAACACGCTTCATAAGTTCGTTTAGGGGATTTTTTTAATCAATTTGTCGCTGCGGACTTTTCACGCTGCCATCACTGGTGGTGACCCGGAAGCGCCTCTCCTATTTGGGCATTTTCACTTCAAAAAGGACAAGTCTCAAAAGAACATTCAAGTGAGGAAAGTCACTTGACATCCCAGTGTTTTCAGTGTCACACTGCGAGGATTTATGTACATTTAAAGCACATTCTGTCCAGGAGACGCGGTACGTCCCTTAGCCAATCAGGATGCAAAACACAATGAACAATACACAATTTTTACTATACACGGTAAAAAAAAGATGCAAAATTGCACACACAAAAACAGCATGATTGTGATATAGCGAGGGACCACTGTATTATCATATTTCTGACCTCTCTTTCGTCTGATCACAAACAGAGCCACAGCAGCAGCGACGATGACGACTCCCACAACGACCACAGCAGCGATGATGGAGGTCGGGGGATTTTTGGCTGAAAAACAAAAACAATTTCAAGTTAAATCTGTCATAATTTCTTGAGTAGTTTGAATATCAGTTGCTTCATTGGTCCAAACAGCTCCACAGATGTTCCCTGCTCCTTCACACTGTCACACCACAGTCTGGGTTTGGGGTTTGACTCTGATCCTTCACACGAAACTGGACATCTGTCATTTTGGGTGCGTGATCTGAGGACTAAAGGTGAGAGTGAGGGGGAGGAGGGGCGGGGTCTGTAGGAGAGTGAGACATATTGCTTCCAGAACTATCAACAACAACTTATTGAGCTACAAGTACGGATATTTATTTTAGAATCTGAAAAAGGACTTCACCAAACGCTCCCTGTGACCTCCAGTGGTAAGCAGCCTACAGTTACTTTCAGAGAAGAGGGTGAAAAAACTGCTACTTTCAACTTAAACCTGAGTGATACGGTGTCTTTTCCAAAACTTTGTCAAGACAAGAATTTCAAGCAAACGCGACAAGTGATAAGAGACAATGCTAATATAGTTACATCACCCAAAATACAGCTTACAAGCAGATTTTTACCACTGTCACAGACTGATGTTGATGTTAATATACACACGGAAAATGGATTTTTGTCACAAAACAAGAACAATGAAGTTGGCAAAAGAGCGTCGGCAGACAGGCGGTCTGTGCCAAACGTCAAGGTCAGAGATACGCTGCTGCTAGGAGATGGTGCTATCAGAGATGTGACTCACAGAGGAATCCAAACTTGCTCGTACCCCAGTCACACTGTCTCTGAGATTACAAAACTCCTCCCAAAGGTTTTGTCAACACACCAAGGAGCTAAACAGCTGATTGTGCACGTGGGTGCAGTTGACACCAGAATGAATCAGACTGAAATCTTGAAAAAGAATTTCATTGAATTATTTGAGGAGCTTGATAAAGTGCAGGTTAAGACATTCATCAGTGGACCTCTTCCTAGCATAGACAGACTGAACAAATTTACTCTGCTGTTTCAGCTGAACACATGGCTGTTCAACGAATGTGTAGACAGAGGACTGCACTACATTGAGAACTTTGATCTATTCTGGAAACGAGAGGACCTGTTCAAGGGAAATGGCCCGCACCTGAGCAGAGGTGGAGTAAGAGTGTTGACGGAGAACCTCCTCCACGCTCTGAGGCACCGGCCTGGACAGGGTCCTGGGCCAGTGAGAGAAAAGAGGAATGAGAGAAGCATTCCTGCTGCACCAACCACAGACCGAGCCAATATGTCAGCACCACAACTACAACCACCACCTCCCCCAGCGAAGGAGTCACCACCAGCAGCACAACCATCTCCCCCAGTAAAAGATTCAGCAGCATCACCAACTCCCCCAGAGAACAAGTCAGCAGCATCACCACCTTCAAAAGTGAAGGATGCATCTCCTGCGTCACTTCCCTCAGGGCCCACATCACAGGCCTTGAACCCGTTTGTGACAGCCCCAGCAGAGGTTTCAGTCGCAGCAGCACCCACATCACCTCCCCTGCCCACAGACCAGCCCTGGGTCCCCTTTGCTACATCCACTCCCTCTAGAGACTCCTCACTCTCTTTTTCTTCCCCACCTTCACTCATGGCCCTTCCCAACCATCTAGAAAGTCTCATCAGATCAGGAATTAAGATGGCTCCCCTCACACCTAATATAGAGCGATCGAGAGTTCTGGCATCAACTATGCTGAACTCTTCCCCGTACCCACCTATCCCCCCTCGTCTTTCACCCAAACTCTCCCCTGCTCCGCCTCCTCAGCCCTCACCTGGTCCCTCACCCAAACTCCCCCCTGCTCGCCCTTCCCTGCCCTCCCCCAGAGCTGTTATCACCAAGAGCTAGGACACACAGGGCCTCTGCTGTCTCAGGACATACAGTCATGATAAAAATAATATCATGCTGAGGCCCTGTGATGGAGCTATAAAACTAATCTGAAAACTTGCTGTGCTCAATGTCAGATCTTTATGTAACAAGTCATTTTTAGTTCATGATTTATCTCTTCTTTTAATTTTGACTTTATGTTTTTAACCGAAACATGGCTTGACAAAAACACAGGTAATGCAATTCTAGTCGAATCAACTCCACCCAACTTCAAATTTGAATCTGATACACAAGTAAACAAAAAGGTAGAGATGTGTGGGTGTGTTTTTAGAGATAATTTGGTCACTCACATGTGTCATTTGGGGTGTTTTCATCTTTTGAGTATGTTTCTTTTAAAATGGAGCTAAAACAATCCTCCTCCATACTCTACTTAGTCATATACAAACCTCCCCAGCACTGTCTGAGTTTTATTGATGATTTTACTGAGATGCTTTCAGTCGTATGCACAAACTTTGATGGTTTAGTCATTACAGGTGATTTTAATGCACATGTGGACAATGTGTTTGACAGAAACGCTAAAGAGCTCAGTTCTGTCCTTGAAACCTTTGGTCTGACTCAGCATGTCAGCGAGCCCACCCACAACAGAGGACACACTCTGGACCTGCTCATTACAAAAGGAGTAAATATTTCAAATGTCAATGTGGTGGATGTTGCTCTGTCTGATCATTTCTGTGTCTTCTTGGACCTGTCTGTTATTCCCAAACCAGCGGCTGGTCCTGCAGTTGTTTGAAGGAGACACATAAATAATAAAACAGGTGCACTGTTCATGGAAATGATACACTTTGAAAATGCCTCATGTTCTAATGTTGATGATTTGTTGAACTCTGTGACTTTGGGTGTTTTGAATGTTCTGGACACCATTGCCCAAATGAAGGTTAAAATGGTTAAAGATAAGCAGAAAGCTCCATGGAGGAAAGATGACTCGGTCAGGGCACAGAAAAGGGAGTGCTAGAGGGCCGAGCGGGAATGATGCAAGTCAAAGCTCCAGGTTCATTATGAGATTTAGAGAGAAAAGATGCACATATACAACCACAGTTTATGTAGAACAAGGCAAAGGTATTTTTCTGACATTATTGCAAGTTGTTCAAGCCTCTCCTAAAGAAGAGCAGTCTTGATGCCATGATATTGAACAATTATCGACCAATCTCAAATCTGCCATTTCGAGGCAAAGTCCTTGAAAAAGTTTTCTACCAACAGTTTATTGACTTGCTCCAAATGAACAACTCCTTTGATGTTTTCCAGTCAGGTTTTAGACCCACCACAGCACTGAGACTGCTCTTATCAAGGTGACAAATGGCATCCGCCTGAACACTGACACAGGCAAAGTCTCAGTCTTGATCCTGTTAGATCTGAGTTCTGCCTTTGACACCGTGGATCATGGGATCCTCTTACAGAGACTAGAGGACTGGGAGGGCATCTGTGGTACTGCACTAAACTGCTTCGAGTCCTATCTAGAAAACAGGGAGTAATTTGTTGAAATTGGAAAATCCGTCTCAGATAAAATGTCCCTGACCTGTGGGGTGCCCCAGGGGTCAACCCTGGGACCCCTATTGTTCAGTCTCTACATGCTGCCGTTAGGCCAGTTAATACGCAGCAATAATGTGTCACAACTCTGCAGATGACACTCAGATCTATGTCTCACTGCAGCAGGTGACTATGGACCAGTGGATTCACTCACTGCATCAACAGATCAGTGTATGGATGCAAAACAACTTTCTCCAGATAAACTCAGACAAGACTGAAGTCATCATCTTTGGCCACAGAAACACAGAGAAAGTGTCAGCATCACCTCCAGTCTCTCTCTAAAACCTTCAAATCAGGCTAGAAATCTAGATATAATGGACTCAGACTTGAACTTTAACAGCCACATCAAACCAATAACATCTGCAGCTTTTTACCACCTAAAAAACATTGACAAAATCAAAGGTATACTGTCAAAGTCAGACTTAGAGAGACTTATCCTGCATTTGTCTCCAGTAGGTTAGACGACTGTAACATCCTGCTCACTGGCCTCTCCAAACGAGCCTTAACACAGCTGCAGTACATCCAGAATGCTGCTGCTCAGGTTCTGACTAGAACCAGGAAGTACGAGCACATAAGTCCTCAGCGCCCCCTCTCACCGTTGGTCCTGATCTTGCTCCGGTCCAGTCTGGTCACATAGTCCTCTTTGACCCCAGACAGCTGGAACACACAGTGGTACCTGTCCCAGTCCTCAGGGGGGACAGAGGACAGGTCCAGGGACACACTGGTCTGGAAGGTCCCGTCTTCGTTGGGCAGGATCTCTCCAGGGTCCACGTCCTCCAGCAGCTCGTCTCCATCTTTGGTCCAGAACAGCATGGCTCTGTCGGGGTAGAAGCCTGTGGCGTGACACGTGACCGGGGAAGAGGAGGACTTCTGCAGCAGAGACACCAGGGGGAGCTCTACACAACACCACAGGAGAGATAAACAAACTTAAAGAGGAGGTATTTTTCATCTATGAGGTATTAACTGCTAGCACATAACATATTTAGATCACCATGTTACTGCACCTTCAGGGCCCTATGACAATGCTTGGAAACATTTTATTCACATAATGCCTTAATTTCAGTGTGGTTTCAGTGAACAGACTCACTACCAGCAGCAGGCCGAGGATGCTGCCGCTTGGGACAATGGCTGGCGAGCTTTGGGCCGGCCCAGGAGATAAAGGACTGAGCCAGGAGAACATCTGCATGGGGCCCACATGTGAGGTCGTGGTAAACTCATGATAGAGTGTATAGAGCCAAGGAAAAGCTGAATAAGAGCGGGCCACTGAAGCGTTACATCAGGACTGTGTGGTGTTGCACAGGACTGACAGTGACCGGCACAAAAAGTGCCTTGGCCCACCGGGAAAACTCTAGTCCAGCTCTGCCCAGGAGAGATCACTAAATTACTCAAACATGCATGGTTGGTATCTAAAAGTTCTTCAGGCAGGTTTTGGATGAGGGAACTTAGGGAACACACAATTAGCATAATACTCCCTTTTACACGCTTCACAAACTTGAGCCTATGTGCTTAAAACCAGGACTCAGAGATAATTATAAAGCTGCATTTTTTTGTAAACTAGTGAAATCACTTCAGGGTTCTGTCATATTCAGTCTAGTGGTTAATGTGTGTTTTTTGAAAACTAAAATATCAATATAATATGTAAATGTTGAATAAAATTGCTGCTGTCATGGAGGTACAGTGGGGCAAAAAAGTATTTAGTCAGCCACCAATTGTGCAAGTTCTCCCACTTAAAAAGATGAGAGGCCTGTAATGTTCATCACAGGCTTCAATTATGGGAGACAGAGTGGGGAGAAAGAATGTAGGATTTTTAATGAATTAATTGGTAAATTCCTCTGTAAAATAAGTATTTGGTCACCGAGAAACAAACAAGATTTCTGGTTGTTAGACCTGTTACTTCTTCTTTAAGAGGCTCCTCTGTCCTCCACTCATTACCTGTATTAATGACACCTGTTTTAACTCATCAGTATAAAAAAACATCTGTCCACAACCTCAAACAGTCAGACTCCAAACTGCACTATGGCCAAGACCAAAGAGCTGTCCAAGGACACTAGAAACAAAATTAGACCTGCACCAGGCTGAAGACTGAATCTGAAAGAGGTGCAGCTTGGTGTGAAGAAATCAGCTGTGGGAGCAATTATTAGAAAATGGAAGACATACAAGACCACTGATAATCTCCTTCGATCTGGGACTCCACACAAGATCTCACCCCGTGGGGTCAAAATGACCACAAGAACAGTGAGCAAAAACCCCAGAACCACACAGGGACCAAGTGAATGACCTGCAGAGAGCTGGGGCCAAAGTAACAAAGGCTTCCATCAGTAACACACTACACCGCCAGGGACTCAAATCCTGCAGTGCCAGACGTGTCCCGCTGCTTAAGCCAGTACATGTCCAGGCCCGTCTGAAGTTAGAGGCATTTGGATGATCCAGAAGAGGACTGGGAGAATGTCATATGGTCAGATGAAACCAAAATAAAACTTTTTGGTAAAAACTCAACTTGTCGTGTTTGGAGGAGAAAAAATGCTGAGTTGTATCCAAAGAACATCATACCTACTGTGAAGCATAGGGGTGGAAACATCATGCTTTGGGGCAGTTTTTCTGCAAAGGGACCAGGGCAACTGATCCCTGTAAAAGGAAAGAATGAATGGGGCCATGTATCATGAGATTTTGACTGAAAACCTCCTTCCATCAACAAGGGAATTGAAGATGAAACATGGCTGAGTCTTTCAGCGTGACAATGATCTCAAACACACCTCCTGGGCAATGAAGGAGTGGCTCCAAGGTCCTGGAGTGGCCTAACAAAGTCTCCAGATCTCAACCCCATAGAAAATCTTTGGAGGGAGTTGAAAGTCTGTGTAGCCCAACGACAGCCCCAAAACATCACTGTTCTGGAGGAGATCTGCAGGAGGAATGGGCAAAACTACCAGCAACAGTGTGTGAAAACCTTGTGGAGAAAAAAATTTGACCTTGATCATTGCCAACAAAGGGTATATAACAAAGTATTGAGATGAACTTTTGTTATTGACCAAATACTTATTTTCCACCATAATCTGCAAATAAATTCTTTAAAAATCAGACAATGTGATTTTCCGGATTTTTTTCTCATTCTTTCTCTCATAGTTGAAGTGAACCTATGATGAAAATTACAGGCCTCTCTCATCTTTTTAAGTGGGAGAACTTGTACAATTGGTGGCTGACTAAATACTTTTTTGCACTACTGTAAGTGGACATTAGTGCAAAGGGTCATTCTGTTCATTCAAAAGCCAAAAGGAAGTAAAGAAATGGTCCTGTTTCACAGGTCAGGGAGGACTCACAAACACTGGTTTATTTTACATGTGTGTCTCTTCTCACCTGTCCTCTTCAGAGTTTTCTCTCCATAGCGCACATAATTCTTCAGCCACACAGTGCAGACTTTGTGGACATAGTGTTTGTGACGCTGAGTTTGTCCAATTCTCTCCCATCTCAGTTTAGTGGCAAAGGCCTCAGATTTAGCAGCGACCCAGGACTCTGTGCTCAGGTCCAGAGAAATGAAGTCCTGTCCATCAAAGGCGTACTGGTAATACCCAGTGATGTCATCAGTCTCATCGTCCCAGTCACAGCCGAACATCCGCTGCCAAATGTGAGCACCTGGAACACAAACATCAGGACCTGAGTCTGTTTATGTTGGAGGATTTAAAGAGTCTCATTTGGAAGCTCATGTTTATTGTGTTTATGTAGTTACTTTACTTTTAAGCCAATAAAATGAATATGATAATGTTTACTGTTGATCAGTACTTTAAGCTCTGGTGAAACACTGGCTAAAATTGCAGTGGAAAGTACAGTGTAAGTGGTAAAGTTTGTCCTTTTATTACCTTGTAGTAATCCATTATCTCTGTTCATTGTGTCAAAGTGAAAGTGTCAAACCTTCAGTCTGGTTAAAGCGTTGTTTTATATTCTCTATGCTGCCTTTGTTCACTTGCAGATTATTCACACAGAGCTGAGTGGTCCAGTCCCAGAACTTTGGGTCGTCCCCTGTCACTCTGTTCATCCACTCCTGTTTGGGTTCGTACCTCCTGGTCTCACTGTCACAGCGCATTATCTCCAGACCATTCACCACACCAACGACAACATACTCTGGGAAGTTTGGGACTTGAGACGAAGAAGTGTCAAAATATCTGAGACTGTGGATCACTGTGGGGAGAAGATCAGATCAGTCGTAAATGTAAAATAAATGTATTTTATGAAGATTTCAGTCAAGATGAAAACAAATAAATCAAACTAAAAGAAGCTGCTCCCAAACAACATGAGCAGTGATGCAGGAACATGATGTCTAAGGTAAAGCTGAGGCAGGTCTGTGTAAATCAGAAAGACTTCTCTCACTGTCAGAGGATGTGATGAATCTAATCTGTTCTGAGTTCATGTGTCAAACTCTATATTGTGTGATTATAGTTATTTTATTCATTCATGTTTAAACCAATAAGATTGCAGAATGGACTTTCACATCACGTGTTGCTTTCCGCTCATGTTAAAGAGCTGATGAAAAGACTGGCTCTTTTTATATTTATTTATACGACAGAAGCCAATATGAAAACTTATTTAACAACAAACTAATCAGAGAGAAACGACCCTCAGATGTGTTTAAAATGGTTCAAACTCAGACTGGGAGTGTTTTTACTCTTTGGAATTATGAATAATCTAAAATGTTGCACTACAATGATAATAATTAAAAACTGTTATTAAGATGACAGATATGTTTTTTCTGCACTAAGCTCTCACTTGAGTCGCCTGCTCTGCTTCTGTGATGATCCTCATGTTGGTTCAGTGTTAGTATAAAAATGCATTTAAATTAGAAAGAAAGAGATTCAGTTCAAGTGTATTTTCTGTAAATACAAATACAAACAAATTCATTATTTTCTTTTTCATTAAATCATGTTTAAAAGATGCAGAATAAACTTCCATCATGTGTTCCTAAGTAAACTATCTGCAGAAAAGAAAGTTATAAAAGCTGTAAAACTGGACTAAACCAGCTGTTCCATATAGAAAACAGAAGAATATGAAGTTAAACCTGAACACCACAAGATCGAACTTTAATGAACTCAACACATAAAGAGTACTCACTCGATGTGCTGTCTTTTATTAGGATTCCCAACAGAATTAGTGCCACAAAAGTCTTCATGATGAACACAAACAGAAACAGTTCAGTGCAGTTATAATCTCTCTGAATGTGCATCTGTTCAGGAAGAGCCAAACTGCAGTGTAAAAGAGGAGGGCTCTGTGTCATTTTACACTTTCAACCAATCAGAAATCAGTGTCTGCTGCAGTGTTGCTGGGTAGAACTGAGTCTCACAGGGTCTGAAGTTAAAGTGAAAGTTAAAACTAAAAACCACACACTCTTATATACCACGCTCCTCTGTTTCAAACTATAATTAAAAACATCAAACTAAAAGTCCATTTCATCAATATGTGGTTTTGTATCCCTCAGCATTTTTAGCTCAGTGGGAGGTTGTGGGTTAGACTCCTGATCTGAACAGAGTGCAGATGTTCTCCCTGTGTGACTGTAGCAGAGTGGTTAGCCTGTCTCCTCTCCTTGTTTTATAAAGTGAAAACAGCACAGTGAGACATTCAGATCATATAAATATGTATTTTGTTTGTACATCATGCATAAACAGCTCTGTCTGAACAGTCCAAAGGTAGTGAGGCTTTTCAGTGTCATAGTTCAATACAAAAGTAAAGTAAAAACAGAAGGACACATGAAAATGTTAAAGAGGGGGTATTTGACTTCTATGGGGTATTAACTGTAACAAATAACATACTTCGATCACTGTGTTTCCTTTTATTATTTTGAAAATGCCATATTCACCCATAACAACGTATTAACATGTTTTATAAGTTTCACTTTTGTTTTTGACGCTCTGAGTCTCCCCTCGCTTTGCTCTTCATGCTAAGTCACTCCCCCTTCAGAGCACTATCACAACACAATCAGCTGCATCCCACTAATGAAACTACTGCACATCACACCAGGTTTGTCAAGTCGCTGTGTTCAGTTTTGTATCATGTTTTTGTATATTTATGGAGAATTGTCGTGTGGGAGCATGGGTGACGTAGGCTTGTGGGCGGTGCCTCATACAGGCTCGTACTGCTATCCGCAAGGAGGGTTTGAATAGGGCCCAGAATAGATTGCTAGATGACTCAAACATGCATGGATGACATCTAAAACTTCATGTTTTGATGAAGGAACATTAGGACATGGGAGGAAGATACAAAAATAGATTTTGCAGAATACCTCCTCTTTAATATTTTTCAAATGAATTAATATTTTTGAAATGAAGCAGATGCGTCTCAATAAATCCAAGTGTTACAAACAGAAGGAAAGGATTCACTTTTTACATTGCCGCTGGTACATTCCAGTTTACATTTAAATACAAGGTTGCATTGGGAAGGGCATCCAGCTTAATTAAGGCAGATAACAGTTTGACCGAAGAGCATGACTTTACTTTGATCTTGGTGGTAAATTATGAGTTGAAATCTCATTAGTGAGAATTTAGAACAAATAAATAAATATAAATGTTTGTAGATGTTAATACAGTTCCATGTTCTGGTGTCGTTATGTGAAAACTCAACACGACACAACACACTTTTGTTTTAGGTAAAATGGACTGTTCAAGAGAAAGTGCTTTGAGAGAACACCAGAGGGAGCTGTTCAGTGCTACGTTTAATACAACAGGACCCACTGTACTGAGTCAAAGAACAGAAGAGAGAGAAGAGAGAAGCAAGAGGAGAGAGGGAAAGAGGAGGAGAGAGAGCAGAGGAGGAGAGAGACAGCAAAAGAGAGGAGAGTTGTGAAAAGGAGAGAGAAGAAGCAAGAGCCAGGAGGAGGCAGAGAGGGAAAGAGGGAAAGAGGAGAGGAGGAAGAAGAGGCAGAAGAGCAGCGAGAGAGAGCAGAGGAGGGGAGAGACGAGAGGCAGAAGAGGAGAGAGCAGAGGAGAGAGAGAAGAAGGGAGAGAGGGAGAAAGAGGAAGAGAGAGATCTGAGGTACAGTTTAGCAGCACATGTACATGACAAAAACAGAGTGGACCAAGCCAAGCTTATTTACATTTTTACTTAAGAAAAAATCCTTCAAGTATCAAGAGTTCAGCCACTAAAGCTCATGCATAGAAATAAAAGAGAGAGAGAAGAGGAGGAGGACACGATCTCATTTTGTTGATTATGCCCTGTCAGAGACTTGTTTGATGTTGATGTTTTTGTTCATTAAAAGTAATAAAAATAATACTGAAAAGCTGTGGGCCTTCGGTTGTTTTGTCAGTGGAGTCTCAGTTGACAAAACATTTTATTTAGACGATGAGGATTTTTATGGGACACAGCAGAAAGTGACAGAGGGGGAGCTGAAGAAATGGTACTTTTGGTATTTCGCTCTAAAAAGTCAGATTAAACTCACGATTCACAAGTTCAATGTGTCTTTACAGAAATACAGTTTCCTGATCCCTTTTTTCTGTATAAATAGTAGTTTTTGCATGAGCGCCCCCTGCAGGTGTAGACTTGTGAGTGCAGTTTGAAGAGCTTTAGCCACACCCCCTTTTGTCAACCAAACCACAGGCCTGATAGTTGGTCCTGAGTAAAACTATAACCCTGTGTTCTCAAACAAGACAAAATGATCAGCTGAATGAACAGAATAACCACGATTTAAGCTCCAGTGAAGCCATTTGATTTGAACAAAGCCCTTTTCAATCAGAGCATTTACAAACTCAACAACCAGGCCCAGGTCCGGTGTCTGCGCACGAGGCAAAAGGAACACTGAAGTGAAATGAAACTAAATCTGTGGAGGATTTCTTTGACTTGACTGAAATGTACACATTTTAGGACAAAAAAACGTCATAAAAAATGTAAAAAAAAAAAATAAGTAAAAACTTAAAGAGGAGGTATTTACTTCTATGGAGTTATAACTGTAACATAACATATTTAAATCTCCATGTTTCCTTTTATTGTTTTGAAAATGCCATATTCGCCCAAAACAATGTATTAACATCTCTTATAAGTTTCAGTCCCTCCTCCCCTTGCTCTCCACACTAAGTCCCTCCCCTTCAGAGCACTATCACAACACAATCAGCTGCATCCCACTAATGAAACTACTGCACATCACACCAGGTTTGTCAAGTTGCTGTGTACAGTTTTGTATCATGTTTTTGCATATTTATGGAGAATTGTGTGGGAGCATGGGTGATGTAGGCTTGTGGGCGGAGCTAACTGTAAAGAGGGTTTGAATAGGGCCCGGGAGAGATCACTAGATTACTCAAACATGCATCGGTGACATTTAAAACCTCTTTTGTGATGAAGGAACATTAGAACATGGGAGAAAGATACAAACATGGATTTTGCTAAATACCTCCTGTTTAAAATGTAAATAAATAAAATAAAATGTCGACAAAATGAACACTGGGTAAGACAGGAGAGAGACGGAGGTTAAAATCCCACATTAAAAATACTTAAAAGAGTGAAACGTGGACTCCTCTGCTCAAACACAGACATATTTAAAGCACTTTATGATGACCTGTAATAAAGGATCCACTGACCCAAACACTGACGGTTCAAAGCTGTGAGAATACTGACATTGTGTCCTTGTGCAAGACATGTCTCTCTTCTTGCCCTTTCCATTAAAAGCTTCAATAAATCATAGTTGAGTCTGGTGAAGAAATGATCCGCAAACAATTCCTTTTTGATTTGCACGTTTTGGAAAAGGATACTCTGACAACACAGGACCGTTACCGTAGAAACATGTGAAACAAAACACAACTCCAGGGATGTTTGTGAGGAGGACACTACATTAGAGCAGGGTTAAAGTCCCACTGCGGAATATTTCACTGCATTTAAACTGAAGACAGACGGTTTAGCTAAATATCAATGGTTTAAAAATGATGAAAAATGAACATTGTTGCCATAGATTGACAATTTGAAATGAAATATTCTGAGATACTGGTCCTGTCTCATAATGTTAAACCAGTTTGTGTTCGCTCAAAAGTGACACTTGTGTGATGTGTGAGCACAGACTGTATAAAGAAGAGACTGAGGGAGAGGTCACCCACAGCGTTCATCAAAATTGTTGCCAAAACCAGCAGGAATAACCTCGGGGAAAGAAGGCGCCTGATTTGTCTGTTATTAATGTTCATATTTTGAATCACAGCCAAAATAGAGACATAAAACCTCCAGGATCATGTAGAGCGGGTTAATACGAACAGACCAAAATGCAGGTGAACTCTGCCCATTTATATATACAGTCTGTGTGTGACCAGCAGTTTCTCGGGTTTTATTGAACTTTGTGCTTTGTTTCCGTTCTATCAGATCTGAGTTGAGGACATTTGAATGAATAACTTCTATAACTCATGACAGATGCAAATTAATGATAATACACAATAAAGTGTTGTGTTTTTCAGAATATTTTTAAAACCCTGCTTTAGACTGTGTCTGTGGCATAAATCCGTCTGAATATTCTCTTTTATAGTCTATACTTTCATCAATATCACGCGCTTCCAAACGTGACAGCCCTCTCTTTGCTTGTATGTTTTTACGTTGTTTTAGTTACGCATCTCTGAATGTTTTGCTCTACTGGAACAAGAAGAGATTTTGCAGATTTTACCAATAATGATCAGACCTAAGCTCTACCACACCCAGATTTAACGTTTTCTGCGACCTGCTTTATGAAACTAAACTTTCTCAGTGGCAAAGTTGAGAGGACTCCACAAAAAACAGACCTGGAGTTGTGCTTTGTTTCATTCACACATGTTTGAGCAACACTTTATTATTAGTCTGTCTATATCGCCAAAGCTCAAAATGCTCTGTTCCACCTTGTGATGTCATGAAGTGAACAGCTCCTTTTACCTTTAAAATTCCAGGGCTGAAATCATCCAAATGATTCTAGTGAAGGTGAATCGTCATGTAAGGCATCGTAAAAACACCGGCCCAGTGCCAGTGTTCATGAAGGCATCACGCAGAACTACAGGGGGCGCTGTAGTTGTAAGAGCCTGGATTGTGCAGGTTTAACTGTTGGTGGTGCTGTAGTTCTTCTTTAAGAGCATCAGTTGTGCAGGTTTAACTCTAGGTGGCGCTGTAGAGGCTGGGATGTGGAGAAGAGATCGACCGGCTTTTTTCATGGTTGATACCGATTGTTTAGAATCCAGACCAGTCAATGTTTGATAAAGTCTGCTGATATTTTTGGGCTGATGTGTATAGCAGATTTGGATCTTTCTTCCCAAAATATATAATTTTAAATGATTATAAACTTTTTTTTACAAAAGAGACCAGTGCAGTCACATGTTGTACAGTGCACTCTTCACATAAAACTCATACATATTCTTTAGGCAGCCGGTTGGCCCTAACTAAATATCGGCCTGTGGTGAAGATTTAAGGCCGATAACTCATCTGCTAAAAAGGGCAAATATCGACATCTATCTCTTATCCAGAGGTGAGTGGGCGAATTGTGTTTCTGCAGCTGAACTGAAGGTGTCGCTGCAGTTCATTTGAGAAATTCTTGTAAGTCTGTGTTTCTGTGGGTATAGCTCTAGGGGGCGCTGTAAAGGGTAAAGCTCTAGTTGGCGCTGTAGTTCTCCTTTAAAAGTTTGTGTTTCTGTGGATATAACTCTAGGAGGCGCTGTCTCTGTTGACGTCTCCAGAGGTGAACTGCATGTGGAGCTATTTTTATTTGTGAAATCTGTGGAAATACAGAGTGGAGTCATCGAAGAGCGGGTTCTTCACCTCCATCTCCCCGGTCTGAGAGGAAGACAGAAAACAAGTCAGTCTCATCCTTCTGTGTCCTTGTGTGTCAGATGCCCTCCCACTGCTCTGTAATGAAGCTGTAGTAAAGGTTCATCTCGAAATGGTAACAGACAAAAGTAAAATTTGTTTCCTTTGTTTGCTTTGGGTCTGAGGATGGAGTTTAGTTTCTTAGTTTGGAAACTAAACAGCTGCTCCATAAGAGAATGTACCAACACGTCACAAGAGCAGCTCAGGACCACAGTCTGCTGTACATCTGCATCTCAAAGACACTAACCTCCTTTGAAGAGTGAGGTTCAGATATGAGCCAGAGAAAAGAAATGGTTTGAGAGTTGAGTTAAATAAGCATTTTTTGTTAGGAAAGACAATCCTTGAACAAGAATGGGGGGCTTAGACAAAACCTGTCCTCCATTTATAAGTCCATCCTCAGACCCAAAGCAAAACAAAAAACAAAAAAAACAAAGAGAACAACAGAGCTAGCTAGGATGCCAATAAGTATGAAAACACCCATTAAGAGCTGAATGAATATGTTAAGCATGTCTCAGGCACAGTGCACAATTAGAGTAGCTCAATAGACCTAGCTGACATAGAGAAACTGTAAACAAAAGCTGTTTCCAGTTTCAGTGTAGTTAGCTCCTCTCTTCAGATGGATACACGGCACTGTCCAGCAACAATCTGACCAGAAATGAAGAAGCGGCTTGGATGAGCAGCCAAACGTCTTCACTCCTAGAACTTTTTGTCCAGTTGTCAGATTTTACTGGATGACTGAGGGATTACATAGACTTGAAAGATTACCCCTGCTGCCTCACATGTGCCAGTCTAAACTGCCCCCCTCAGCTCTGATTGGCTCAGCTTAGCCAATGACTGCGCAGCTTACTCATTATAAACTCTACCCCATCCTGCTCAGCTTGACCAGCCAGTCCCTCCTACTTCCTGTCCAAAAGCAAAAACGTGTTTTTTTTGTTTTTTGTTTTTTACAAGAATGGAGCACATGTCTCTCTGCTTGCTTTATCTGCCTGTCAATCACTCCCTCTGAGATCAGGGAGACAGGACATGGCTCCAGAACATAGACTGTATATATAAATGGACAGAGCTAACCTGCTAGCCGCAGCGTTCCAAACAGGAAGTGATCACTTTACATTAGAAAACTGTGTCCCCTCTCTCTATATCTGCTGCTGTCAGACTCGTCATTTTGGTCTTAAATGTTTGTATTAACCTGCTCTACATGATCCTGGGGTTTTTATTTCACTATTTTGTCTGTCAATAAAGATCAAGGACATTAATAACAGCCAAATCAAGTGGGCGGGAGGGGGCGTTACGTTAAACAGTTTCTCTCCAGATTGGCTCTTTGGTCAGAATTCTAAATATGGAACTGGACTCTGAATTGTCTCCTCTACCTGCTCTGGCCTCGATGAGCTTCAGTTGGAGCTGAATGCTGTGGGTGACGTCACACTAAGTTCACTTTTTTATACAGTCTGTGGTCCAGACCCACTTGTCTTTGTCACTGGACGAACACATTTGCTCTGCACCTCCTGGGCATCGCTCAACATTCCCTGCCAGGGTCCGAGTGCCAAACCTTTCCTATTGTAATCGCCCTGACAGTCTCACAATGTTTGAATTTTTATTTTACAGAGTTGTTCTGTCGTTAAGGGATTAATAAAAACTACAGAACATGTGGATCAGTTTAGTCTCATTTCACTTTTGAACTTAAAGCCAAAGTATCCAAACTGAAAGAGCTGGATCAGAACATCTCTAGCATTTCTCTAGGGTTGGGCCGCATCAGAGGCCAGTACCAGATGCCCTCCCCTTGTACCAGATGCCCTCCCAGCCCTGAGTATCACTCACCGGAGCGAGTCCTGGACACTCGTAGACAGTGAAATCTCCGTCGTCATCGTCTGAGGAGGCTCCAGAGTCGGGCACTTTAGGACTCTCACTGTGTCTGTTCAAACATGAGGCATGAGATCAAGAAAAGCTCCAGTGTACGGCTTTACCCATCAGTTAGAGCTAGAAACAAGCTTTAATGTTAAAGGTGTTATCTGTGAAGTGAAGTAGTCTCAAGTTGCTGTGTACAGTTTTGTATCATGTTTTTGTATATTTATGGAGGATTATTGTGTGGGAGCATGGGTGATGTAGGCTTGGGGGCGGAGCCTTGTACAGGCTCATACTGCTATCTGTAAGGAGGGTTAAATAGGGCCCGGGAGAGATTACTCAAACATGTATGGATGATATCTACAACCTCTTCAGGCATGTTTTTGATGAGGGGACATTAGAACATGGGAGAAAGCTCCAAAAAGTCAACTTTGCATTATACCCCCTCTTTAAAAACACAGAGGAGCCTGCAGAAGTCTGGAGATGGTTAGAGACACTCACTTTTGGATAGAGAGCATCTGCTGCCTCTGGTGCTGGTAGTGGAACATCTGAGCGCTCTGCACCAGCCGCCTGTCCCCGGGCTGAAGGACAAACAGAGGAGGGGAACAGTTTCATTACAGCTTCAATCTGCCATATTGTGCTTGAGTCTGCTACAGTTATAATCTATTCACATCATTCATAGTCAAACGATTATGTTAGAATTTACACATTTAAAATCACAATATTCATCTAAAACCACTCAATAAAAGAAACTGATATTTGGAGCAGTGCTCACCACGCTGCTGAAGGTGTGTGGCCTCATGAGCCCGTGAGGAGGATAATCCACCTTCTGAGACAGACGCATTCCCCTCTGTAACCTGCAGGGGGAGAAAAGGAGCAGAGGAGACTGTCAGAGGAGCAAAGGAGCAGAGAGGGTCAGAGGAGCAGAGGAGAGAGTCAGAGAAGCAGAGGAGAGGGTCAGAGGAGAGGGTCAGAGGAGCAAAGGAGCAGAAGAGTGGGTCAGAAGAGCAGAGGAAAGGGTCAGAAGAGCAGAGGAGAGGGGCAGAGAAGCAGAGGAGAGTGGCAGAGGAGCAGAGGAGAGTGGCAGAGGAGCAGAGGAGAGGGGCAGAGGGGCAGAGGGGTAGAGGAGAGGGGCAGAGGAGAGAGTCAGAGGATGCAGAGCAGAGGGGCAGAGGATGCCCTACCTGACCCAGCAGGCTCCTGCGATCATCAGAGCTACAGATCCGGTGACGATGAAGACGCTGCTCATGACTGAGAGGAGGGAGAAACAGAGGGTGAGAGGGAGCGAGCGCTGAGCAGACCACATGTTTGGACCAAAGGAGAGAAAAAAATCTAAAGAAAAAACACAACTTGGACGTCGACAGCAGAGTCTGAGTTAAACATACCACCCAAAAATGAAAATGATCAACAGGAAACAGAAGTTCACGAGTTACAAAAGATACAGAGATTTTAAATGTCAAAACACATCCAGACGATGCAGTTCTGGTTCAATAAGAACTTAAGTAGAAATCCAAACTATACACAAAAATACTACTTCTTCAAAAATATCAAACGTACATCCTGCAGTCAAAACTGAAAAAATAGCTCTTGAAAATAAAAAAGGTAAAACTTAAAAAGAGAGGAGAGAGGAGCAGTGTCGTCTGAACCGCACTGAGCCCAAACCAGAGTCGCTCACTGAATCAGAACACGGAACAGGAGCCGCTCACTGCAGCTCTACAGAATCACTCTGAACCCACTGCACGCGCGACGCCTTTAATATTCATGTAAATCCAGGGTTAATGAGGCGCAGCGAATGCATCACGACACTGGGGCATTGTTGCCTTCAGGAGCGGAGGAAATCACAGACCTTCACAGCACAAAGAGGTGGTTCACTCCAGGCTCACATCTTCACGGTGGATCCCACCAACTCAAGTCAAAGCTCCAGGCGCCTGGACACACTTTTAATGTGACCACAGATTGGGAACAACTTTCTGAGAAAGTAGACCAAATATATGCCTCAGGAAATGTGAGGTCACGCTGGGGGGGTTCTATCCGTGTCTGTCTGTGGTGGAATATTCAGCAGTTACCATGGAGACACAATGCACATATTAGCGAAGTTTCAAAAAAGTTTTAAGATAAAAAAAAAATCCCAAAGTGATTTAAAAGCACATTTTCAGGAGCCTGTGATCAATCTGGGCACATGGTCCTGTTTAGGATTTTACACAAAATGGTGAGAGCAACTCACTGAAAAACTGTTGGCTAATGGTAATGCTAATACTAGCTAGCTTGTGGCTGAAATATTATTTGAGAGGGACTTACTAACAGCACAAATCAGCTCTAACAGAGCTTCAGACAGAATAGTGCTTTCTGTTAGCTTCACACCCCCAGGGAATGTTGATGACATCAGCTGCCACCACCAGTACTACCACACCAGTACTACCACACCAGTACAACCACACCAGTACTACCACACCAGTACTACCACACCAGTACTACCACACCAGTATCACCACACCAGTACAACCACACCAGTACTACCACACCAGTACTACCACACCAGTACAACCACACCAGTACTACCACACCAGTACTACCACACCAGTACTACCACACCAGTATCACCACACCAGTACTACCACACCAGTACAACCACACCAGTACTACCACACCAGTACAACCACACCAGTACTACCACACCAGTACTACCACACCAGTATCACCACACCAGTACAACCACACCAGTACTACCACACCAGTATCACCACCAGCACTACTACCACTGAATAATTAAATAAATGATACATGAATGAGAGACTGTACAGATGGAATGTTTGATCAAATATGAGGGTTTTGTTTGTTTGTTTGTTTTTATTAAATGTGCTTACATAAAGAGCCTATACATTTGTTTTTTATTTATTAAATGAGAAATAGGAGACACAGACTAAATGTTTTTCTGCATTTCTCACAGAGTTTTTACAGCGGTCAAAAACATAACCTGATTGTGTTCGGTTTGTGACTTGTGACTTTCCCAAATTCCAGAGACGTCCCAAAATGACACTTAAAATGATATAAACGAGTTTAAAATCAGGTTTATTCTGAAAATTCTGACACTCTAGTATTAGAATTTAAGTTATATTTAAAGGGGCACTATATCACTTCTGCTGGTCTCCATGGAGATGTTATTGGTTTACTTGGAATGTTCCCCAGTAGGGCTTTAAAGTGCATTTAACACATTGATTTATTTTTGTAATTTTGTTTTCCATCAGTTCAGATCATAGTCTGTTTAAAGAAGTGGACTAAGTGAGTGTGACGTCACCCACAGTGTGTGGCTCCAAAATGAAGCTCATCAAGTCCAGAACGCTCCAGAACAGTCCAGAACAGTCCAGAACAGTCCAGAACAGTCCAGAACAGTCCAGAACCGTCCAGAACGCTCCAGAACGCTCCAGAACAGTCCAGAACGCTCCAGAACAGTCTAGAACAGTCCGGAACGCTCCAGAACACTCCAGAACACTCCAGAACACTTCAGACACTGAAACTTTAAAGCTGAATTTCACTAAATAAAAGTGATGTTTTTTATTTGTATGAGTCTAATAAGAACTATTGTGTCATTTAGACTGATCTTGGTCCTCGTTTACATTATGATTGTTTACATTATGGTTGCTAGGTAACAGTTATGGAAGTACCTCTACATGTGTCACAATTGCTGCTGTGTCCAACAAGGAAGTAGTATTATAAACTTCATCCAAATTACCATAAATTTCTATAGAGCGCACCTAAATATAGCCTGCACCAGCTAAATACATTTTGTACATATACAAGCCGCACCTGAATATAAGATGCAGGTTTTCATGTTGTAACATGAGATAATTACACAGAAAGATGGCACATGGAAGGTTTTTTGAGGTTTTTTTTAAACTGCCTGAAAATTGGCACCAACGCGACATCAACACCTGCAAGTTTAGAAAATAAAACAGCTCCAACATCTGCTTTTATTTCCTCTGAAAGCTTTTGTTGTGTTTTTACACTGACTAAGTTCTTCCTGCTGCCACCTCCAACGTCGCACCATCGATTTATTAATGCCATGCTTACGTGCAGTGGCTCCATTTCCTTCTTTGATGGACAGACCCATTGCCTTTATCTTAAAGCTGCATTATTTCCATTTCTTTGTGTGTTTTCCATGATGAGGCTGTGGCATGATGCCAAAATGGCAGTTCAAAATCAAAACAAGTGTATTCTTCAGCACATGATCTTTCCCCAGATCTGTCTCACTTTTGCGTTTACTGCTAGAGAGCGCCCCCCGGTGGCCCTTAGCCAGTGAAAATCTATAAATTAGCCGCATCGTTGTATAGGGCGCAGGGTTCAAAGCGTGGGAAAAAAATAGCAGCTTATAGTCTGAAATGTACGATACAAAACTAGAAAAACTAGGCTCAATGTTTAGTAAAATCTCAAATCTAAAGATGTTAACAGTGTTTTAGAGAAAAGGGTGGTCGAACCTGTCAGATCACTTTAAATGTTGTCATCTTATATTTGTTTTGTTATAGTTAGTAAAAAAAATACCTTGTTAAACATGCATTCTACATGGTCTCGCCTTCCAGAGATATAACCAGTAAATTTGCCTGATGGAGTTTCTTGCTCGTCTCCATGGAGATAGACTGGTTTAATACCATTCTGTGGAACCTTCTATGCACAGCAATAACATCTCCAGGATGATGAGCATGCAGCATAATGCTCAGCAAAAAAGTTACACTGTGCCTCTTTAAACTCACAGAGTACTGTGTGATGATGTCACAGAGTGGAACAGTGTGTTATGAGCTCTGCAGATGGTTATTCTTATGTTTCTATAATGAACATGTGACAGAGCAGAGCGTGAAGAATGAACACAAACAGCTCTGAGAAACAGCTCAAGACATCCCATGTTTTTATGAATTAAACTGGAAAATCCCTGTGAATAGCTGCCACGGTCTGGGACTCAAACCACAAATCGGTTCAGGTCGGCAGTGCCCTGTATCTGTGTACGTCCTGGGCTTGTCCACATGAAACAAAAACTGGCCCAAAGTTCACCATCTTCTCTTCAGTTTAAATCATCTAAAGTGAAACAGAAACTCACCAATAAAAACGCTGACGTCGGAGGGAGGGCGGGGCTCGATGACTGCGCTCAGCAGAGCCGAGCTATGATTGGTCACCGCTGTGGGAGGGGCTGAGGGTGAGGCTGAGGGTGACGCTGAGGACGAGGCACTGTGATTGGTTGGCATCTCTGTCGGTGGCGCGCTGAGGGCGGGTACTGTCGGAGGGGGCGGGGCTGAGCGAGATAAAAATATTTAATAATAACAAAATACAATGTGTTTTACAAAAAGATCTGGATGAATGGATCCTGTTTGGACCAAAATGAACAAAACCAAAACATTAAAATAAGAAACGATTGTAAATGAAAATCATGATGACAATAGCAAAAACCGGATGGGAAGTACTAAAGTACTATAGTTCTATAGTACCTATATCTGTGTAAATGGGCCTGGGCCTATCCACTCTGCTCTCTGATTGGCCGTACCTCCGCTCTCTGATTGGCCGTACCTCCGCTCTCTGATTGGCCGTACCTCCGCTCTCTGATTGGCCGTACCTCCGCTCTCTGATTGGCCGTACCTCTGCTCTCTGATTGGCCGTACCTCCGCTCTCTGATTGGTCGTACCTCTGATTTACAGTAGCACCCCCACGATATTTGACATAAACCTGCTAGAACACAGCGTTGCCAGATACTGCACAGATCACACTTTCTTAGCTTTGAAAGTTTGATCAGGTTTTGTCATTTAAAATATCTGTATAAATGTTTGTGGAGCTCCAGGTGTCCTCAGTGAGCTCAGAGTCTGGCTCAGAGCAGTGGCTCCATCACACGAGGAGCCGACAGTGGGGGGTGTGAAGGCCCGTGAGAAAAAGATCTTTTGGGCAGTGCACATTCTCTGATCAGACTCTCAGCTCTGGACCTCCTGAGGCCCTGAGCTGGACCTGAGCTGGACCTGAGCTGGACCTGAGCAGAACCTGAGCTGGACCTGAGCTGGACCTGAGCTGGACCTGAGCCGGACCTGAGCTGGACCTGAGCTGGACCTGAGCTGAACCGGTTTTAAAAATGAAACGTGTCTTAAAAGCTCTTCTAGGAACGACACTGCAAATGATATTCTAGTATGTTACAGACTTGTCCCTCTCAAATAAATAAACAAATAAATAAATATGTCATACCTGTGAGCATGACCTTTGACCTCTGCTCAGTGATGATGGCTGACAGCATATCGATCTGTTCATCCAGCTCTGGGAACGAGACTGTACCTAAAGAAGAAATAAACATAAAAACATGACCACATTGAACACAAACACATGATTGAGAGTAAATACAGGACAGGAGTCTTTAGACGCTGAAGTGCCTCGTCCTCACAGTCGCCCTGGGCCTCTCTCGTTTTGTTCCATTCACAAGAGCTACAATGCTTTTCCTTTGTTTTGGGAAGTAAACAAGACGAAGACAAGGGATTAGAGATTGTCCTGGCGTTTCACTGGTTCAGTGCTGCACGAGGTCGAGTCCTCGCCGTTTTCAACACACGAGGAAGTATGTAGATTTTTGTTTTTATTGTTTTGTAAATGCTATACATGTCCAAATCAACATATTTAAACATATTTATATGTTTAAGTTTCACTTTTTGACGCTCTAAGTCTCTTCTTCCTTTGATCTCTGTGCTAAGTCACTCCCCCTTCAGAGCACTATCACAACACAATCAGCTGCATCCCACTAATAAAACTACTGCACATCACATCAGGTTTGTCAAGTCGTTGTGTTCAGTTTTGTATCATGTTTTTGTATATTTATGGAGAATTGTCGTGTGGGAGCATGGGTGACGTAGCCTTGTGGGCGGAGCCTCGTACAGGCTCGTACTGCTAACTGTAAGGAGGGTTTGAACAGGGCCCAGAAGAAATCTCTAGATTATTCAAACATGGATGACATCTGAAACCTCTTCATGTTTTTGATGAGGAACAACTTTAGAACATTGATTTTGTATAATACCCCCTCTTTAATGCCATACTGTGGAACATTCCAAAGCAATATCATCTCAATGGAGACAAGCAGCTGAAGGACCTGCCACCAGACATGTTACACAGTGCAGCTTTAAAGTTGTAAACACATAAATATCATGGCTTAAACAGCTCCATACATTTGTAAAGTTTGTTCTACTGACTCGTCCTGTGAGTGTGGAGAAACACTGCCCCCGTGTGGACTCACAGTGCACTGCAGAGAGGGACCAGGGGGGACTCAGGATTGTGTGGGCCGGTCCAGACCTACATCAGGGACAGACCGAGGCCGAGACCTGGTCGAGAACCGGTTCAGCCCGGACTACAGCGAGTGGGAGGAGAGTGACGCACAGAGGAGGGAGGGCACTGTGTGTGTGTGACTAGTGTGAGTGAGGGACCAAAACAAACGGGGGAGGGGAGGGGGGGGGGGGATTTCCCCGGATTTCCGGAGTTTATGGTTTCCAGGACAACTGCCTCAGCATCAGAGCAGTGTGTGTGTCACCAAAACACAGATTTATTTTAGGCTAAAGAACAAGTCACAGGGAATCCTCTGACCCTCTCCTCTCACTCTCTGACCCGTAGTTCCTCTGACCCTCTGCTCCTCTGACCCTCTCCTCTCACTCGCTGATCCTTAGCTCCTCTGTCCCCCTCCTCTGCTCCTCTGACCCTCTGCTCCTCTGACCCTCTCCTCTCACTCTCTGACCCTTAGCTCCCCTCTGTCCCTCTCCTCTGCTCCTCTAACCTTCTCCTCTGACCCCTGACCTCTGACCTCTCACCTCTGTGGCTGGGTGTGGTCAGAGCTGTAGGGTTGGTCACATGATGAGCGCGTCTCTTGTTGAACACACAGCGCCCCCTGGAGTTCTGGACCAGCGGCTGCAGACAGGGTCCACAGTGCGAAGTCCCGGGTCGACAGAAGTGACGCCCCAAACGAGCGCAGTCGAGGGCGCGCGGGCAGGGGGCGGGGCCTGGAGGGAGAGGGGAGAGAAGGAGTCAGATATTAGTTAAAGGATGTTATGCTTTTACTTTATAGACTTTAGACTATATTAATCTTGAGGGAGGTTCTTCACAAACTATGAAGGATGAACAGACCCCACACCATAGACTGTTTAAATAAATGGACATAGCTAACCTGCTAGCCACACCGACTGGACCATCATGTTTGAACATTTTTAATTTGCTGGATCAGATCGTTTCCAAATTTTTCAGCAAACATGTTCCACGTCAGTATGGGTGCATCCGTAAATTTTACAAGGGAACAATTTGACATTTCAGGGAAGATCAGAGCCGATTTACAAAGAGAGCTGTAGAAATGTCACGATTCAAAACAAAATGTCAACGCCACAGTTTCACAAGAGACAGAACCTATGACGAGATGAAATCTGAACTTTAAACTCATCCAACAACCGCACACAGATCACAGCGTGTTTGAAGAGTAAAAACGACAGGATGAGCTGCTTTTACACACAATAAGACCCCATCTGACACACGGGGAGGGCATCTGACACACGGGGAGGGCATCTGACACACATCCATGAGATTAATATGACATTTGGGAGTGGGATGGGTGACCTCGTGGTTGTGAGGCGTCTGTGCCCTGTTCAGATGCCTTCACAAACACAGCATTGTCCGTAAGAAGCATGGTCGCCACGGAAACAGAGGCAGCGGTTTCCTCAACAACGTGCCATAGCAACCAGAGGAGCGCTGACGTCATCAGGATGAGTCACCGATCGCAACAGAGAGGAACTGGACCAGGACTGGACCAGGATGGGACCAGCACTGGACCAGGATGGGACCAGGACTGGACTAGGACTGGACCAGGACTGGACTAGGACTGGACCAGGACTGGACCATTACAGGACCAGGACGAGACCGGGACTGAACCAGGACTAAATCCATCATTATAAAAATACCAATTACATTTCTAAATCTGAGATACATCGTTTCATTTCCGATCTCTGGACACTCAGAGGAAATGATCTCACATCATCCTCAGAGTTTATGAGTTTTTAATGAGTCTGGACTATTTCTGTTTTTAATCATCGCCACTAATCTGAAGATGGTGCCCAGTGTATCTCTGTGAAGAAAACTTAAACTACAGGGAGGGCATCTGACACACAGGGGAGGGCATCTGACACACAGGGAGGGGCATCTGACACACGGGGAGGGCATCTGACACACATGTCTCACGCCACACGTTTTAATTCCACACGTCTCACTCCATACCTGTCACTCCACAAGTCTCACTCCGCATGTCTTATCCACATCTATTTTTTTTACTCTTTAAGTACATTTTTAAACAGGTACTTTAATACTTTTACTTAACTACATTTTTTCATGTGGTACTTTTACTTGAGTATTTTTTGCTCCATTATCTGTACTTTTACTTAAGTAACAAAAGTGAGTCGTTCCTTCTGCAGAGTCAAAGGCACAGATTTACTCAAACAGAGAGAGAAACGAGAGGAGAGAAAGAAAAAGAGAGAGGAGAGAGGGAGGAGAGAGAGAGGGGAGAGAGAAAGAGAGGAGAGAGAAAAGAAAGAAAGAAAAACAGAAAGAAGAGAGGAGAGAGGGAGAGAGAGAGAGAAAGAAAGCCCAGAGAGAGAAGTTTGTTAGTTTGAAGTCTGAGTCTGGGTTTAGACCAGAGGAGAGGGACAGGGATGAGAGGGACAGAGAGAAAGAGTTAAGAAGGAAAGAGGGATGATAAATGAGAGAAGAGAGGTACAGAAAAAGGGAAAGTAAAAATGAGAGAGGGGAAAGCGAGAGACAGACAGAAAGAGGTAGGTAAGCTAGAAGAGAGAGGAAGAGAAAGGAAAAGAAAAGCGAGAAGATGTTTCAATATATGTGTGAGAGAGAGAAAGAGGGGGAGGAAAGAGAGAGAAGAGAGGGAAAGAAAGAAGATGGTCCATATACTGTACGTCTGTGAGAGAGAGAAGAGAGAGAAAGGAGAGAGAGGAGAGAGCGATAACAAACCCTCCAGAGCTCGTCTAATTTTATCCTGTGACGCTCAGAGGACACAGCGAGGAACGTGATGCTGACGACCTCCAGACCCACACCTCTGATAAACCGAGAATCTAACCCCCAACCTCTGAGTGACCAGAGAATCGACCCCTCACCCTGTTAAACAACCTGGAGAGCCACTGTCGCCACGTGGTACAAGGAAAGCACTTTCTGTTCTGTTTTTTTTAATGGGTAAAGGTGATGCATCGTTTTTGTTCCTAACACACAGGGAGGGCATCTGACACACAGGGAGGGCATCTGACACACAGGGAGGGCATCTGACACACAGGGAGGGCATCTGACACACAGGGAGGGCATCTGACACACAGGGGAGGGCATCTGACACACAGGGAGGGCATCTGACACACAGGGAGGGCATCTGACACACAGGGAATCAGATTTAATCGCGGCCGAGAGCAGGTCACAAACTTTGTGGTCGTGCCTGCAGCTCTCCAACACGCCTGCGGGGGCGCTGTGTTTGAAAATACTCAAAATGTGCCCAAAAATATCTGTCCAAAAAATCAGTCTGTCCATCGGGTTCTCTAGATTCTGAACAATCGACATCGGCCATGAAAAAAAACACAAGTTGATTTCTAACATATCTGCTGACACACGACATATCTGCTAACATGCAAATACCCCGTAAAAATAAATACTCAATCTTGAAATGTCCCGCAGTGGGGCTTTAACCCTGTTCTAATGCAGTGTCCCTCCTCTCTGGAACGTCTCTAGCGTTGTGTTTCGTTTCATTCACACATGTTTCCATTTCCTGCACATTTTGTCTTCATATACACAGCTCACAACACTCTGTAACACCTGGTGATGTCATCAGGTGGTGATCCAGAAGCGCTCCTCTGGGTTTTTAAAGTCCACACACTTTTACCAGACTCATCTCAGCTCAAAGTTCCTCTCACACACTGCTCGTTATTTATGCAAATATATGAAATACCAAAATAATTTAACCTAAAGTCACATTTTCCATCAGGGTTTTAAATGTCCCATAATGCACTGCTCTGTGATCTCTATTCTAATGTTTCCTCATCACAAACAGACCTGGAGTTGTGTTTCGTTTCATTCACATGTTTAACACACAAACCCTGCAGATTTAGGCTGAGTTCTTCTCTCAAACTGAAAACACTCTGTTCCACCTTGTGATGTCATCATGTGATAATACAGGAAGTGCTCCACTGTGTTTTTAAACTCCACACAACTTCACTAGAATCATTTGGATTATTTCCGCCCTGGAATTGCCAATCTCTACTGAACTAAAGGTAAAAGGAGCTGTTCACTTGAAAACTACCACTTCATGACATCACAAGGTGGAACAGAGCATTTTGAGCTTTGGAGATGTTACAGACTAAAAATAAAGGAGCTTTTTTATCTTGTTTAGAGACATAAAAAAACAAAAAAAAACATCAGAAGTGACGCTGCGCTGTTGTCTTGAAAGATTTTAAACTAATTCTCATCATGTAAATCCACCATCACCTCCACGAGTCCCCGGGGAGCCTCACCTGTCAGCCCGCAGCTCAGCACCACCAAAGCGGACCACACCAGCGCCGAGAGTCCGAGCACAGCGGCCCTCATCCCGGTCACGGCTCCGAGGACTCGCCGGGGACCAGCGGGAGAACCACGGAGCGAAGTAGCGAAGAGGAGCCAGTCATGCCCCCAGCAGCGGCGCTCTGGAGGCGGGTACGACGACAGCGAACACCGGGAGAATTCACTGGAGCTCAGGAGAAGGAGCATAGACGAGCAGCCGCTTCGGACACCTGCTGCACCGGACTGACACTGAACGACACGGCGGCGGAGGAGGGAGCACCGGAGCACAGCCTCCGCGAGGGGCACGCACACGAGTGACGTCAGTACGCACGTAGAGGTGAGTGGACTGACCACGCGCGAAAATAGTCGAGAACAAAGCTTAAAGTTAAAATGTTAAAATGCCGAAAACGTGAATGTTTTGGGTTAGTCTCCTCTGTTCCTCTCCTCTGCTCCTCTGAACTCCTCTGCTCCTCTGACCCTCTCCTCTGCTCCTCTGACCCTCTCCTCCTCTGAACTCCTTTGCTCCTCTGCACCCACACTTCTGTCGTCTTTCTGTACATCTCTAAATACCCTCTGTACCTTATATTAACTGTTCCTCCTCTGTCCCCCCCCTCTGTTCCTCCTCTGTTCCTCCTCTGTCCCTCCTCTGTCCCCCCTCTGTCCCTCCTCTGTCCCTCCGCTGTCCCCCCTCTGTCCCTCCTCTGTCCCTCCGCTGTCCCTCCGCTGTCCCTCCTCTGTCCCTCCTCTGTCCCTCCTCTGTCCCTCCTCTGTCCCCCCTCTGTCCCTCCTCTGTCCCTCCTCTGTCCCTCCTCTGTCCCCCCTCTATCCCTCCTCTGTCCCTACGCTGTCCCTCCTCTGTCCCTCCTCTGTCCCTCAACTGTCCCTCCTCTGTCCCCCCTCTGTCCCCCCTCTGTCCCTCACATTCACCCTCTCCCCTCAGTTTTTAGTCACAAATTTGCTGAGGATCTAAAGTCAGGAGAGTGCTGTCCTCTTGTGGCCGTACATTGAAACTGCATCACTCCTTAGCCGCAGTACTCTCTTCTGCTCAGAAGGAGGCGCTACACACATACCAAACCACAGCCGCTCAAGAAGAAGCGCGCAGGCGCTGAGGACTGTCGTCTGTCCTCCTCCCGTGGGACATTTACACATGTTTACCTGCACAAGTTCACTTTAATGTTGTAGACTCCTGCATTCTGGGCGCTCTGGACACTTTGGAGACATCTGGGGCGCGTCGTGCGTAAAAGTGGTGCGTAAAAGCTTTGGAGGCCAAGTTTTTCACCAATTTTGATTCAAACAGGCAGCAGCATCACACGCGAGGCACTGTGGACATAAACAGAATCTCACAGTGAAGGAGGAGCCCGAAGGAACCCGGGGATCAGCGGGAGGAGCTCGGAGCTGTGGCCCGGAGGAGGGATGCTGGCCGCGGACTCGCTGCAGGCCGCGGACTCTCTGCCCCCTGTGGACCCCGTGGACTCGCTGCTGTCTCCCGTGGACGCCGCGGACTCGCTGCTGCCACCCGTGGCGCAGGAGCAGGTGGTGGAGTGTGGACCGAATAAACTCGGGGACATTTTCACATTCGTGTCTCAGGGCAGTTTCTCTGACGCGGTGCCGCCGCTGCGTAAAAAGAACCTCAAGAGATACGCGCGAAAGTTTATTATAGAAGGTAACGGCGTAAAACTACTGTTACTCCTCTGGCTCTCTTTCTCCTCTGGCTCTCTTTCTCCTCTGGCTCTCTGCTTCTCTGGCTCTCTGCTTCTCTGGCTCTCTGCTTCTCTGGCTCTCTGCTTCTCTGGCTCTCTGCTTCTCTGGCTCTCTTTCTCCTCTGGCTCTTTCTCCTCTGGCTCTCTTGCTCCTCTGGCTCTCTTGCTCCTCTGGCTCTCTTTCTCCTCTGGCTCTCTTTCTCCTCTGGCTCTCTTTCTCCTCTGGCTCTCTTTCTCCTCTGGCTCTCTTTCTCCTCTGGCTCTCTTTCTCCTCTGGCTCTCTGCTCCTCTGGCTCTCTGCTCCTCACATGTTTGTTCTCCTCAGGTGGAAAGTTGTTTTATGTTGGAGTGAAGCGTGAGGAGAAACGTGAGGTGGTCATCGATCCAGAAAGGAAGAGGCAGATCTTCCTGGAGTGTCACTTCAATGACGTGGGAGGGCATCTGGGCCAAAAGAAGACGGTGCACCGGATCCAGAGCCGCTACTACTGGCTCGGCATCATCAGGGATGTGGTGGACTGGGTAATCATGCACTTACAATGCGCAGTTTTAAACTGGGGCTGTGTTTGTCAATCATAATCTCAGATGGAGGGCGGAGCCTGTATAATTCTATATTATACAGGTTATATTAAACTCCACCTACGAGCTCTGACCTCAGTTGTATCAGTGCTGTTCTGTTGTAGCTCCATTGTATAAACTCATGTGTTTAAATGAACTGATATTGTTCATAAACTGTTTTCAGATTAAAGTTTGTGAGACGTGTCGCGGAGCCGAGAGGAGCAAGAGCCAGAGCCGAGCTGTGAGAGCGCCTCGTATGGCCACTCCCTGGGACTGCGTTTCCGCCCTCATCCTAGGTACTACTGCTGTATACTCCGCCTCCTCTTCATCTCTCCTTCTCTCCAAGTCCGTTCCCTCTCTCTCCAAGGGGAAACTCACCTCCTCCTCTTCATCATCTCTCCTTCTCTCCAGGTCCATTCCCGCTCTCTCCTGGGGGAAACTCTCATGTTCTCGTCGTCTTGGATCACTTCAGTAAATGGCCTGAAGCTTTTCCTCTGCAGACACCGGACCCGGAGTGTGTTGCCCGCGGCCTGTCCTCCTGCGTCTACAGGTGAGTTTAAACTAGATAAACTACAGGTGTGTCTGAAATCCAGAGTTCTCTCCTGAGCTCTGCTCTTGTGTCTGCTCAGCTCTCCTCCTGTGTCTCTTCAGGTTTGGAGCTCCTAAAATCATCGCCCTCACCCAGAGCCCAGACTTCTGCTCCCAGGTGAGACCCACTCTGAGACCTGGTTTAGTCCTGGTTTAGTCCTGGTTTACTCCTGCTTTAGTCCTGTTTAACTCCTGCTTTAGTCCTGTTTTAGTCCTGTTTAACTCCTGCTTTAGTCCTGCTTTAGTCCTGTTTTAGTCCTGCTTTAGTCCTGTTTTAGTCCTGTTTAACTCCTGCTTTAGTCCTGCTTTAGTCCTGTTTTAGTCCTGTTTTAGTCCTGCTTTAGTCCTGCTTTAGTCCTGTTTTTTTTTGTCCTGCTTTAGTCCTGCTTTAGTCCTGCTTTAGTCCTGCTTTAGTCCTGTTTTAGACCTGTTTTAGCCCTGTTTTAGCCCTGCTTTAGTCCTGCTTTAGTCCTGCTTTAGTCCTGTTTTAGTCCTGTTTTAGTCCTGCTTTAGTCCTGTTTTAGTCCTGCTTTAGTCCTGTTTTAGTCCTGCTTTAGTCCTGTTTTAGTCCTGTTTTAGTCCTGTTTTAGTCCTGCTTTAGTCCTGCTTTAGTCCTGCTTTAGTCCTGCTTTAGTCCTGTTTTAGTTCTGTTTTAGTCCTGCTTTAGTCCTGCTTTAGTCCTGTTTTAGTCCTGTTTTAGTCCTGCTTTAGTCCTGCTTTAGTCCTGCTGCAATACGGGACATTTCTTCATTGTAGATCTAAAGCTGCAGTACGGGACATTTCTTGGTTGCCAGGTGACCCGTGAACTGAGGGAGAAGTGGAGCCTCCCCCTGACCATCTCCTCGGTGGACCAGCCCCTCGACTGTAGTGCCCCCGCTCTGAGACACACGGTACTGCAGCTGGTGGAGGACAGGCAGGAGCAGTGGGAAGGGCATCTGGAGCAGACACTGTTTGAACTGAGGACAAACATGGACCAAAACACCAAATACAGCCCCTTCAGTCTGCTGTTCAGCCGGATGCCCTCCCGCAGCGCACAGGTGCAACACTCCTGGTTTAGCTTTAGTTTAGTCCTGTTTTAGTCCTGCTTTAGTCCTGCTTTAGTCCTGCTTTAGTCCTGCTTTAGTCCTGCTTTAGTCCTGTTTTAGTCCTGTTTTAGTCCTGTTTTAGTCCTGCTTTAGTCCTGTTTTAGTCCTGGTTTAGTCCTGGTTTAGTCCTGTTTTAGTCCTGCTTTAGTCCTGCTTTAGTCCTGCTTTAGTCCTGTTTTAGTCCTGTTTTAGTCCTGTTTTAGTCCTGCTTTAGTCCTGTTTTAGTCCTGCTTTAGTACTATTTTAGTCCTGCTTTAGTCCTGCTTTAGTCCTGTTTTAGTCCTGCTTTAGTCCTGTTTTAGTCCTGCTTTAGTCCTGCTTTAGTCCTGTTTTAGTCCTGCTTTAGTCCTGTTTTAGTCCTGCTTTAGTCCTGCTTTAGTCCTGTTTTAGTCCTGCTTTAGTCCTGCTTTAGTCCTGTTTTAGTCCTGCTTTAGTCCTGCTTTAGTCCTGTTTAAGTCCTGCTTTAATCTTCTCTTCTCCTCAGAGTTCTGATCAGAGTCAAGAAAAGTCCTGTCCACATCTGAGAGCCATCCAGGAGCATCAGGAGGCCCTCAGACATAAGGTGAGCCAGATGCCCTTCCATCCTCCTATATCCCTGTGTTAAGTCTTGTTTTTCCTCTCTCTTCTCTCTGTTTCTTCCCTCTCTTTTTCTTGCATCTCTTTCTCTCTTGTCTCTCCGTCCTCTCTTTATCTTTTCTCATCTCTTCCCTCTCTCTCAATTCTCTCTTTCCCCTCTCTTCTTCTTCTCCCTCTCTCATCTGTCTCTCATCTTTCTTCCCTCTCTTCTCTCTGTTTTCTCTTTTCCCTCTTTTTCTTTTTCTCCCTCTCTTCTCTCTGTTGTCTCTCTTCCCTCTCTTTCTCCCTCTCTTCTCTCTGTTGTCTCTCTTCCCTCTCTTCTCTCTGTTGTCTCCTTCCCTCTCTTTCTCTTTTTCCCTCTCTTCTCTCTGTTGTCTCTCATCCCTCTCTTTCTCCCTCTCTTCTCTCTGTTGTCTCTCTTCCCTCTCTTCTCTCTGTTGTCTCTTTTCCCTCTTTTTCTTTTTCTCCCTCTCTTCTCTCTGTTGTCTCTCTTCCCTCTCTTTCTCCCTCTCTTCTCTCTGTTGTCTCTCTTCCCTCTCTTCTCTCTGTTGTCTCTCTTCCCTCTCTTCTCTCTGTTGTCTCCTTCCCTTTCTTTCTCTTTTTCCCTCTCTTCTCTCTGTTGTCTCTCATCCCTCTCTTCTGTCTGTTGTGTCTCTTCCCTCTTTTCTCATCCCTCTCTCCTCTCATCTGTCAGGTTGTGGAGAACATGAACGTGTCGCACAAACAGGAGAAGAGGAAAAACTCCAAACAGAAATCTCACAAAATCAGAATCACTTCAAACTCTTTTTTTAACGGCTCAAATTCGGCCGATGACCTGGTGAAGAAGCACCGCTCCGGTTTGTACTTCCCCGAGGACAGCGCCCCCTCCAGGCCACACAAACCCGACCTGGACTTCCACCTGCAGACTGTGCAGTGACACATCTACATTTCAGCTGCAGTTATTTATTAAGAGGTTTGTTCTAGATTTGTACAGAATGTAAATAAAGACGTGACCCTGCCTTTAAAAATCAGCCTGTTGTGTCTCTATGGTTCTCGTCTGTGACCCTGTGGATCATTATGTCATAATAAAACATTTTAAATTACAATATTCATCTAAAACGACTTCATAAAAGAAACAAATCCGCTGACTTCCACGTCTGAAAACCGCGGTGTCCAATGGAGCTGACGTCACCGTAAACGTCATCACTGCCTCTGCAGTGTGGAGACAAAACAACTTCAGCTAAACTCAGACAAGACTGAAATCAGAGTCTTTGGCCACAGAAACATAGAGAGACTGGAACTGAAACCTTCAAATCAGGCTAGAAATGTAGAGGTAATAATGGACTCAGACTTGAACTTTAACAGCCACATCAAATCAATAACATCTGCAGCTTTTTACCACCTAAAAAAGATTCATAAAAATCAAAGGTATACTGTCGAAGCCAGACTTAGAGAGACTTATCCTGCGTTTGTCTCCAGTAGGTTAGACGACTGTAACGTCCTGCTCACTGGCCTCTCCAAACAAGCCTTAAGACAGAGCAGTCCATCCAGAACATCCAGAACACTGCTGCTCGGGTCAGGACTAGAACCAGGAAGTACGAGCACATAAGTCCTGTGCTCAGGTCTCTGGCTCCTGTGGCTCAGAGACTTTAAAGCAGCTCTGATTGTGAACAAGTCTCTACATGGACCAGCACCAAAGAACATCTCCGACATGTTAGTGCCACATGAACCATCTCACACTCTGAGGACTTCAGGGACTGACCTCCTGCTGGTCCCACAGTCAGGACTAAACATGGAGAATCAGTGTTTCAGTTTTATGCAGCTAAAACCTGGAACATTCTTCCTGAAGATGTGACACAGGCCTCTACTTTGACAATGTTTAAATCCAGGCTCAAAACAGTTCTGTTTATCTGTGAATATGACTGAAAGGTTTTTATTCTGCCTCTTCTGTTTTAATGTTAATTTTATGATGATTATTTGTGATTAATTATGTTTTGATTTGTGTGACTTTAATGACTTTCTTATTCTGTAAAGCACTTTGAATTACCTTGTGTACGAATTGTGCTGTACAAATAAACTTGCCTTGCCACAAAGTGCTGCATGCTGTCGGCGCCCCCTATGGATAACCACATCACACTAGAGCAGCACATTTTTTTAAATTTATACCAAAATGACTACGTAACACTGCCGAATCCTACGAATATCACCGATTAAGAAAATAAAACTGGAGAAGGAAGTGTGTACATCACAGTGGGCATGTCACAGTGGACGTGTATGGCAAAATGGCGTCTTGAAAATAAGAGATTAAAGATTACTCAAACATGAATCAACTTCAGAGGCTCAATGAGAAGAAACGACTAGAACATGGCTAAAGAGCTGAACAGTTTTAAGAACAGGCTATAATAAACATCAAGGAGATGTCAGACTTTAAATGGTATTACGTAAAACAATAATATATTTATTTTATTACAAAGTCAACAATTTTAGTCCTAAAACAAACATAAATATTATAGTAAAAAGTATACTTACATTTATTTTTTGTGGTCCTTTTTTTTTTTTTTTTTTTTTTTTTTTTTTTTTTTTACGAAGTGTTGATATCATCTGCAGTTATAGTATAGTATATATAGTATAGTATAAGTTACTGTTTCATAATATTTTTTTTCCCCCCTTTTTAAACCCGACACCTCCCACTTGGTTTACCCGAGATTCCCTTTTGATGGGCATTTACAAAGAAGAGAATAAATAAATAAATAAATAAATAAATAAAACTAATAAATACATAATGAGGATACAAATATACATATAGTAATAATACAATGTAATAATAATTAAAATGATGGTAATAATTTATTCACAACTATTTTTTAAATGTTTTTCGTCACGTTGTGGGCGGGGCGTTCTCCTCCACTTCCGCAACAACATTAAAGCGCAGATTAGAAAAATAACCGATGTGTCACTCTGTAGTTTTTAAAATACTTTTGTTTAACCATCCAAAGACTCAACTAACAGCAAACACTCGTGTCAAATTACATTACGCTATATTTAAATCGCTAACTTAATACGAATTGGACAAATGAATCTGTGTTTTCTGTTAAACCAGTTGAAACGTGTGAGCCAAACTCACACAGACGATCTTTGATGCCGGTCTGTATGTCACCCGGACACCGCGGATCAGGCTAAGCTTCACTCCGCCGGTTTTACCTGTTTTTAACGTGTTTTTTCACGTTTAAACCTGTTTTTGCGAACGTTTTAGAGACACGGCTTTGATTTCGACTTTATATTTCACAATGTCGTAAAAAACTGCGGTGAAATGGGCTGAAGGACGCTTGGTGACGCAGACTTGGGATGAGCGCGTGGACACACTCACCTGTGTTACACCTGCGCGTTTATGATCCATTCTGAATAATTTACACTCCATCGTAAATGAGACAGTGAGTAAAGTCCGCTGTGGTCCTGGTCCTTTGTCAAGACTTGTCCCACATGGTTTATTCTGGTCCAACTCCTGTTCCGTCGTGTTTGGAATTCTGTGGCTCATTTTCTCTCATTTCATTGAAAATAAATGATTGCGGCGTTTCCAGACTTGATTTTTGCCTATTTTGACTCAGAGAAGAATCCGCAGAACCAGACCAGGTCCAAGTAAAGACTCTGTAGGACTTGTCCATCTGATTTTACACAGAGTAAGACCCCACAGAGACAACAGGGAGGGCATCTGACACACACAGGGAGGGCATCTGACACACACAGGGAGGGCATCTGACACACACAGGGAGGGCATCTGACACACACAGGGAGGGCATCTGACACACACAGAGAGGGCATCTGATACACACAGAGAGAGGGCATCTGACACACACAGGGAGGGCATCTGACACAGGGTCTTTTAGGTCTTTGCAGAGGACTAGAGATAAACGTTCAAATCAAAATTAGTATTTGGGACTTTTCTAAGATGGATCTCCGTGTTGTTGTGAGCGCGTGTGGCCTCTGCGTGCTCTTTGACCTCCTGCTCTCCTCACTCCTCCTCACCCAAGGCTTCAGCCGTGGGCTCGTTCCTCCTGGTTTAGCGGAGATGTCGGGTTTGGTCCTGGCGCTCTGGGGGTGCTCATGGCTTCGCTCCTCCATGCTGATTGGCGCTTGTCTCGGGGTGATGTGTAACCGACAGGACGGCCCTCGGAGAATCTCCAGATCTGCTCCGGCGGCGCTCCTCGTCGCCATGGTGATGGTGACGTTTGCGGTGGCGGCGCTGTTGGCTCTGACCGAGGTGGACTCTTTGAAGAACCAAGCGTGGGAGATGGGTCTGATCAGCTGGACCTGCATCTCCTCCGTGGGGCTGGTGCTGATGTGGAGGCTCCTGGGGGACGCACGAGATACGGTGAGGAACATGAACATTTATAAAGTTAGACAGGAGCAGAGAGCCAGAGGAGCAGAGAGCCAGAGGAGCAGAGAGCCAGAGGAGCAGAGAGCCAGAGGAGCAGAGAGCCAGAGGAGCAGAGAGCCAGAGGAGCAGAGAGCCAGAGGAGCAGAGAGCCAGAGGAGCAGAGAGCCAGAGGAGCAGAGAGCCAGAGGAGCAGAGAGCCAGAGGACTTTAAAAGAAGCTACTGAAGCTAATGACAGACCAATCAGCTGCCTTCTTTCCCAGAGCTCGCTCTCGCTAGCGTTAGAAACAGGTTTGATTGACAGCGTTGCTAAGCACCTGCTCCCTGCCAAACCAGCGATGTGGGTGGGAAGGGGCGTTACCTTCAACAGGCTGGCTCCTGATATGCTCTTTGTGGAATTCCACATATGGAACTGGGCTCCAGATTAGCCGCTATAACTGCTAGCCTCGATAAACATTTGGAGCTCAACACCATGTGAGAAACAGATGAAATATGGTGTATTTTAAATCCTGCCTCTTCTCAGACTGCCCCTCCTTCGGCTGAAGACACTGAGAGGCTACTGGATGCATCAGAGGACCAGACCGGAGCCAAAGTCCTGGGTCAGAACCAGGACCAGAATCAGGACCAGAGCCAGTCCAGTCCTGGGGCCAAAGAGGAGCCAGAAGAGACAAACTCAGGAGCCACACTGGGACGGCTCCTGTGTTACTGCAGGAAAGACTCTGGACTCCTGACGGTTGCAACGCTCTTCCTCCTCATCTCTGCAGTCTGTGAGTCCTGGTTCAGTCCTGGTTTAGTTCTGGTTCAGTCCTGGTTTAGTTCTGGTTCTGTCCTAGTTTAGTCCTGGTTTAGTCCTGATTTAGTCCTGATTTAGTCCTGGTTTAATTCTGGTTTAATTCTGGTTCAGTCCTGGTTCAGTCTTGGTTCTTTATTCTCAGGTGAGGCTTTTATCCCGTTCTTTTATGGCGTTGCCATCGACAGCATCGTGAAGCATCAGAGCATGGAGCTCTTTTCCAGACCTGTGCTGATCCTCGCCGCACTCGCTGTCGCCAGGTAACAGCCTTTAGTCTCTATGGTTCTCATCTCTGACCCCTGTGGATCATTATGTGCCCCCTATGGACAGCTGCACATTACACTAGAGCAGCACTTTTTTTTTTTATTTGTACAAAATGATGACGCGACTCTGCCAAATCCTACTAGTATCACCGATTAAGAAAACAAAACTGGACGGAAGTGTGTACGTCACAGTGGGCGTGTACCGGTGGAGGTTAAACGGGGGCAGATTGACAAAATGCCGTCTTTAAAATAAGAGGTTATAAGAAGTCTCAATGAGAAGAAACAACTAGAACACGGTTAAAGATCTGAACAGTTTGAAGAACAGGGCAGATTTAAATATCTTTAATTAATTATCTGTGTTTGCAGCCATGCTCACTTCCTGTTTGGAACGCGGCGGCTAACAGGTTAGCTCTGTCCAGAGATATGTACAGTCTGTTTAACACATGAGACACAAAAAGAGACGACCAGACAAAGCAGCTCAGAGCCAACACAGAAACAGGCCCATTTCTTCCTCCAGAGTCTGAAGTCTGAAGAGGAGTGAACTTGTTCAAGCATTTAAATATGTTTCTGTTTTTCAGTTCATTGGCGATGGGCGTGAGGGGCGGAGTCTTCACTCTGGTTTTCGCTCGGTTGAATCTACGTCTCAGGAACCATCTGTTTAGGACCCTCATGAAGCAAGAGATCGGCTTCTTTGACAAGAACCACACAGGTACTACAAATACTGCTGCTGCTACTACTACTACTACAACAGTACTACATCTGTGACTACAGAAATAACTTGCCACCTCACTGTGTGGCTTCCCTGAGCAGTCGGTTCCTTCTCCCTCCTGTGTGATTCCAGAAGAGTCTGTAATGGGATCACAATGCGACAAACCTCTCCTCTTCTGTGTCATCCAGAAACCTGTCGCTGCCAAGTGTCAAGCTGCCATGTTTGTTTTGACCTGAACAGAGCATGTGTCTGTGATTGGTTAATCCACCTGTCAATCACACTCTCCGGAATCCAGGAGACAGAACACGGCTCCACTTGCCTTAGTTTACAGCTTTACCAAAGCGTGTGGTTCTAGCTGCACAGATGCTCTGCTGTCTCGCCTTGCAGACATGACTCAGGTCAGTGACCTGGTGTCTCTTTCTCTCTCTCTGTAGGAGACCTACTGTCTCGCCTCTCCGCAGACGTGACTCAGGTCAGTGACCTGGTGTCTCAGAACCTGAACATCTTCTTGCGCAGCGCTGTGAAGGCCTCAGGCTTCAGTGTGTTTATGTTCAGACTCAGCTGGAGACTGTCGCTCGTGTCCCTCATGGGCTTCCCCTTCATTGGCCTGGTGTCGCAGCTCTACGGGGACTACTACAAGGTACTTAGACCAGGTTTAGACCGGGTTTAGACCCAGCTCTACAGGGACTACTACAAGGTACTTAGACCAGGTTTAGACCGGGTTTAGACTGGGTTTGACCGGGTTTAGACCAAGTTTAGACCAAGTTTAGACCAAGTTTAGACCAAGTTTAGACCAAGTTTAGACCAAGTTTAGACCAAGTTTAGACCAAGTTTAGACCAAGTTTAGACCAAGTTTAGACCAAGTTTAGACCAAGTTTAGACCAAGTTTAGACCAAGTTTAGACCAAGTTTAGACCAAGTTTAGACCAAGTTTAGACCAAGTTTAGACCAAGTTTAGACCCAGCTCTACGGGGACTACTACAAGGTACTAACTTAGACCTGGTTTAGTCCCGGTTTAGTCCTGGTTTAATAATTGTTCAGTCCTTGTTTATATCTAGTTTGTGGGACATTCCAATCAACACAATAACTTCTCCATTGAGACAAGCAGGTGGCACCAGAAAAGTTCCATTGTGCACCTTTAAAGACCATCTTAGTCCTGCTTTAGCCTGTTAGTCTGTTTTTGTCCTTCTTTAGTCCTGCTTTAGTCCTGGTTTAGTCCCGCTGGGCTCTCCTGTATCACGTTCTACTGTCAGTGACATCACACTGGGGAGGTTCTGCCTGGATGTGTATGGAAGAATGTTCAGCGGGTACCACGGTGACCCAGTGCACACATTGACATTGACAAACACTGACAAAAAAACACGTTAAGAAAAAAATCCAAAATGTATTTAAACGGCAGATTTGAGCCTATGATCAATCCGAGCGTCCATGATCCAGTTTAGGAGTTTGATTTTACACAAAATCTGTTGGCTAATGCTAATGCTAATGTTAGCTAACTTGTGACTGTAATGTTATTTCAGAGGGACTTGTTTAACAGCACAAATCAGCTCACCTGTTATAGTTCAGTCAGTTCTTTATGATCAAATTGTGTTAAAAAAAGATCAGATTAAAGTCTACCAAAGTCTCAGACAGAGCAGTGCCTACAGTTAGCATCACACCCCCAGAGAGTGTTGATGACATCAGCTGCACAGTATCAGTATGTGATTATTAGGTGTACGATATCTCTCCCTCAGACTCTGACCAAAGAGGTGCAGTCCACTCTGGCCGAGGCTAACCGCGTTGCCGAGGAGACGGTCTCTGCCATGAGGACAGTGCGGAGCTTTGCCAATGAGCAAGGCGAGGCGGAATCGTACTACAGCAAGCTGCTGCAGGTCTTCAAGCTGAACAGGAGACAGGCTCTGGCCTATGCCCTCTACATGTGGTCCAGCTGTGTGAGTATCCGCCTCGGGGCAGACTGAGGGAGGTGGCCACAGCCTCCTCCATCACACAGAGCAGGGAAGTGTGTTGCTCAAGGGCATCTGACACACAGGGATATAGGAGTGTGGGAGGGGATGTGACGCACAAGGATATAGAAGTACGGGAGGGCATCTGACACACAGGGATATTAAAGTGTAGGAGGGCATCTGTGTTAAACCCTGTCCTTCAGCTGTCCGAGGTGGCGTTGGAGCTGGCGGTCTTGTATTATGGAGGACACCTGGTGGTCTCGGGGCAGCTGTCGTCTGGAGCTCTCATCTCGTTCTTCATCTACATGCTGCAGCTCGGGGAGTGTCTGGAGGTACCACACCAAGTACTACATTATGTCTGAACAGAGCTAAGGCGCGAGCATAGACTGTATATATACATGGACAGAGCTAAGGCGCTAGCATAGACTGTATATATACATGGACAGAGCTAAGGCGCTAGCATAGACTGTATATATACATGGACAGAGCTAAGGCGCTAGCATAGACTGTATATATACATGGACAGAGCTAAGGCGCTAGCATAGACTGTATATATACATGGACAGAGCTAACCTGCTAGCATAGACTGTATATATACATGGACAGAGCTAAGGCGCTAGCATAGACTGTATATATACATGGACAGAGCTAAGGCGCTAGCATAGACTGTATATATACATGGACAGAGCTAAGGCGCTAGCATAGACTGTATATATACATGGACAGAGCTAACCTGCTAGCATAGACTGTATATATACATGGACAGAGCTAAGGCGCTAGCATAGACTGTATATATACATGGACAGAGCTAAGGCGCTAGCATAGATATTTTAAAAATTGCATTCTATTGGCAAAAAAAAATTAAAATTCTAACTGCCATCAAAATCATCTGGTTGAGGCTATGTCCCTGACCTTCACATGACGCCATTCCCTCAGAGCATGGCGTCCGTGTACACCGGCCTGATGCAGGGGGTGGGGGCAGCGGAGAAGGTCTTTGAGTATTTGGACCGAGAGCCTGAGCATTCTGCAGAACAAGGAACTGAAGAACCAGACACCTGCTCCGGACTGGTGGAGTTCAGAGACGTCACCTTCAGCTACCCTACAAGACCACACACACACGTACTGAAGGTACAACACACACACACACGTACTGAAGGTACAACACACACACACACGTACTGAAGGTACAACACACACACACATGTACTGAAGGTACAACACACACACACACGTACTGAAGGTACAACACACACGTACTGAAGGTACAACACACACGTACTGAAGGTACAACACACACACATACTGAAGGTACAAGACCACACACACGTACTGAAGGTACAACACACACATACTGAAGGTACAACACACACACACGTACTGAAGGTACAACACACACGTACTGAAGGTACAACACACACGTACTGAAGGTACAACACACACGTACTGAAGGTACAACACACACACAAACACACACACGTACTGAAGGTACAACACACACACACGTACTGAAGGTACAACACACACACACGTACTGAAGGTACAACACACACACACGTACTGAAGGTACAACACACACACACGTACTGAAGGTACAACACACACGCACTGAAGGTACAACACACACACACACGTACTGAAGGTACAACACACACACACACGTACTGAAGGTACAACACACACACAAACACACACACGTACTGAAGGTAGAAGACCACACACACACGTACTGAAGGTACAACACACAAACACAAACACACACACGTACTGAAGGTACAACGCGCATATACATCCACACACACGTACTGAAGGTACAACACACACGTACTGAAGGTACAACACAAACACATACTGAAGGTACAACGCGCATATACATCCACACACACCCCTACTGAAGGTACAACACACACACACACACACACACACACACACTGAAGGTCCTGTCACATGTAGTACACAGTGCATACATTATTATTAAGTAAAAGTTCAAATTGTCAGGCGTCAAAATGAGCTGTGTGTTTCATGACTAGTGATTAACATGCGCTCTATGTGTTTAAGGGCGTGTCGTTCACTCTGCACCCTGGGAAGGTTACGGCGCTGGTGGGGCCCTCTGGTGGTGGAAAGAGCTCCTGCGTCAGCCTAATGGAGAATTTCTACCTGCCACAAAGTGGACAGGTAAGTCTGCAACTGACAGGAAGCGACAGGTGGGCCTGAGCGACAGGTGGGCCTGAGCGACAGGTGGGCCTGAGCGACAGGTGGGCCTGAGCGACAGGTGGGCCTGAGCGACAGGTGGGCCTGAGCGACAGGTGGGTCATTTAGAAATGACCCTCAAAGTGGCTGACTCTATTTACTGTTTCTTAAATAGAATAAAATAATGAGCCTCACAAATTCTGTGCATTCCAGGTGCTACTAGATGGGCGCCCGGTGCAGAGTCTGAGGCACCTGTATCTTCACTCAAAGGTGTGTCTCTTCCTGAGGTTTGTCTCCTCCGCAGGTTGTCTTCTCTTGAGGTTGTGTCCTCCTGAGATTTTGAGGTTGTGTTCTCCTGAGGTGTTCTCCTGAGGTGTGTCTCCTCCTGAGGTTGTGTCCTCCTGAGATTCTGAGGTTGTGTTCTCCTGAGGTGTGTCTCCTCCTGAGGTTGTGTCCTCCTGAGGGTGTGTCTTCTCCTGAGGGTGTGTCTTCTCCTGAGGTTGTGTCTTCTCCTGAGGTTGTGTCTCCTCCTGAGGTTGTGTCTCCTCCTGAGGGTGTGTCTTCTCCTGAGGGTGTGTCTTCTCCTGAGGGTGTGTCTTCTCCTGAGGGTGTGTCTTCTCCTGAGGTTGTGTCTCCTCCTGAGGTTGTGTCTCCTCCTGAGGTTGTGTCTCCTCCTGAGGTTGTGTCTTCTCCTGAGGTTGTCTTCTCCTGAGGTTGTGTCTTCTCCTGAGGTTGTGTCTCCTCCTGAGGTTGTGTCTCCTCCTGAGGTTCTGTGACTTTTACCTAGCAACCATGTAAAACCAAAACTAGTTTATTGTGTCAAATTATCCCAGTGTGATGTCATCAGTGTGACATCATCAGTCATATTTTTCATCTTTTCTTCACAAACGTCTTGCTTTGTGTAAAACTATAATTTATATTTAAACTGTTTTTCTAGTCCAGATGAATCAGACAGAATCATCAGAGCCTGAGACTCACTTTAAAGACAGAAGAGAGAAGGCTCTGTCCTGTCACTCCCAAAACTTTGAAACTTAAAAAAAAAAAAAAGATTGACATTGAATGATGACAATTTGACCGACTGACGCCATTGATCGATCCATGGGTCAAATGACTACATGTCCATGGCCCTGTATTGAAACTGGTGTGTTGGTCTCCTGCAGGTGGCGCTGGTGGGACAGGAGCCAGTTCTTTTTGCTCGGAGTGTGGAGGAGAACATCTCGTATGGCCTAAGTCATGTGACCAAAGAGAACATAGAACGCGCCGCGAGAGAAGCCAACGCCCATGACTTCATCTGCTCGCTGCACCAAGGCTACGCCACCAGTATGAAACATGTACTATACTTATATATGGAGAAAAGAGGTTACTCTGTCTAAAAGTATGAAACATTCACTTTATATCTGTGGAATCCCTCAGTCGTCCAGGTCTGAGCCATCGCAAAAGAAAAATAAATAAATAAATATAATCTTTAAGACAGAAGCTGGTTCAACCAAAAAATAAAACCGAGAGCCATAAACAAAGTAATGTAGTCTACTCCATTCAGTGTAGTGAAGAGTGCAGTGAGCGTTACACTGGAGAAACTAACAGACGCTCCATAAGAGAATGTACCAACACCATCAGAAGAGCTCCTCAGGACCCCAGTCTGCTGTACATCTCCATCTCAAAGACACTAACCACTCCTTTGAAGAGAGTGAAGTACAGATCTTAGCCAGAGAAGATAAATGGTTTGAGAGGAGAGTTAAAGAGGCCATCTTGAAAACCATCCTCAGACCGAAAGCAAAACAAAAACAATAGGGGTAGCCAGGATGCTAATAAGTGTGAAACAACAGAGTGAATACAGTAGTGTAACAAGATCTGGACCTGTACAGAGGAGGGGTCAGAGAGACAAGGGAATTATTAGATTTATTTGCTAACTCCGATGTTTCTGTGCTTTATCCTGCTCTGAGCGTGTGTCTCCCCCCACAGGCGTGGGTGAGAAGGGCGCACAGCTTTCGGGGGGTCAGAAACAGCGAGTGGCCATCGCTCGAGCTCTGGTCAGAAACCCCAGAGTCCTGATCCTAGACGAAGCCACCAGTGCTTTAGACGCCCACAGCGAACACATGGTACCTCCAGTCTGCTCCCGTCTGCTCCTCTGGCTTTGCTCCTGTCTGCTCCCGTCTGCTCCTCTGGCTTTGCTCCTGTCTGCTCCCGTCTGCTCCTCTGGCTTTGCTCCTGTCTGCTCCCGTCTTCTCCTCTGGCTTTGCTCCTGTCTGCTCCCGTCTGCTCCTCTGGCTTTGCTCCTGTCTGCTCCCATCTGCTCCTCTGGCTTTGCTTTTGTCTGTTCCTCTGGCTCCTGCTGCTCTGCTCATCCGGCTCCTCTGGCTCCTCTGGCTCCTCTGGCTCCTCTGGCCCTTCTCCTCAGGCTCTGCTCCTCTGGCTCTGTTCCTGTCTGCTCCTCTGGCTCCTCTGGCCCTTCTCCTCAGGCTCTGCTCCTCTGGCTCTGTTCCTGTCTGCTCATCTGGCTCCTCTGGCTCTTCTCCTCAGGCTCTGCTCCTCTGCTCCTCTAGCTTTGTTCCTGTCTGACCCTCTCTCTGGCAGGTGCAGCAGGCCCTGATGTCAGTGATGAAGGAGCGCACAGTTTTGGTGGTCGCTCATCGTCTCAGCTCGGTGGAGAATGCCGACCACATCGTCGTAATCGTAGACGGGCGCGTGGCGGAGCAGGGCACACACGCCGAGCTCATGGACCGAAGACAGGTCTACCACAGACTGGTCCAGAGACAGGTCCTGGGACTGGAGGATCAGGACCAGAGACCGGACCAAAAACTGGACCAGAGACCAGACCAGAGACCAGCGGAGGGAACCGGCAGACGTAGGAGAGAAAGTTGCGATGGAGAAGCAGAGTCTGTGCCTCGACTCTGAGGCTCTGAATTTGTATTTAAATTTAAAGGGGAGGTTTTCCTCAAAATGTCCTTTTTTATCTTTGTCCCATGTTCTAATGCTGTTCCCTCATCAAAAACATGAAGAGGCTTTAGATGTCATCCATGCATGTTTTACTAAACTAGCGACATCTCTCTGGTCCTATTCAAACCCTCCTTACAGTTAGAAGTTCATCCCTGTACGAGGCTCTGCCCACACGCCTATATCACCCATGAATAATGCTGATTTATTCTTAATCACAAAAACATTGGACATGACGTCATTTATTTCTGTTATAATCTGGTGTTTTGGTTGAAGACGATTATCCAATCAGAAAGCAGATTGAGTGTCACATGACTTTCATTTGGGTTGCCAGGTTCAACTGAAATCCAGTTGCTTTTGTATTTTATTTTCTATCACTGATCACTCTACATATGCTGTTTATGTAACACATAAGTACATTAAGGCTTGTTTTTTATTATTTAAAATATTTATACTTTAAATGAATGTGAAAAATCATCATAAAATGGTGCGTAAAAGTTTCTATTTTAGCTCATGACAAAGAAATACTTGAAATGTATTTAAATATAAACAAATAAATAAAAATATTCACTTTAATTACATCCGGTCAATGTTCATTTGGGTCAATCACAAGAATAGCCATGAGAATGAACCCGGAAGCCCTGGTCTGTAAACGCTTTTATTATGAAGGGTCAGACCGGACGCTCCGCTGTTGTGACTTGACTTTGGCCCGACTGGAGTTCGCGCATCACCGCTGTCTGAGGCCGGTGTGTCCGCTGCTTCTCCCCGGGGATAAGCTTCTCCTCCGACTGCGCACCCGGACCCTCCCGCTGCTCTGACCCGGGCCCGGCGCTGCGTCATGGGTTAGAGACACCACCGTCTCCCCGGCCTTCTCTGGATCTGTGTGACCGAAAACAGCGCACCAAAATGGGCTTCCTGCACCAGCTGCACCTGCTCCTCTGGAAGAACATGACACTGAAGCGCAGAGGACCGGTGAGTGCGCACATTTAGCGCCACACGCGCGGCACACACACTGCGGTACTCCGGATGCCCTGCAGCTCAGAGGTTTGGGTGAACGAACCTCCGGCGGTTTGATAACGCCGCAGTGAAGAGGAGGAGAGAGAGGGAGGAAGGCTAACAGGTTGTAAACAACTCGGAGAGGAGGGACACAGGAGGGACAGAGGAGGGACAGAGGTAGAGAGGAGGGACACAGGGGAGGGACAGAGGTGCAGAGGAGGGACACAGGGGAGGGACAGAGGTGCAGAGGAGGGACACAGGAGGGACAGAGGTAGAGAGGAGGGACACAGGGGAGGGACACAGGGGAGGGACAGAGGTGCAGAGGAGGGACACAGGAGGGACAGAGGTAGAGAGGAGGGACACAGGGGAGGGACAGGTACACAGGAGGGACACAGGAGGGACAGAGAGGAGGGACAGAGGTACAGAGGAGGGACACAGGTACAGAGAAGAGACAGTGACGGGACTCTCTCAGTATGGGGCCTTGTTTGAGCTGTTCTGTGATAAATGTTCCGCAGTGGGGCTTTAACCCTGTTTGTCCCTGTCAGGGTTCTGTAGTTGTAGTTTTGGTCTGAATAAAACATGAGAGAGAGAGAGAGAGAGAGCGATCAAAGGTCCTAGTTCAGTGTCTGTATTTAACAGCTGAAGTTTCAGTCTTGTCTCTTGACTCATGTTGAAACTCTTAACTGATGCAGTGACATCACACTGGGGGTGTTCTACATGTATGTTTGTGGTTAAATGGTGACACAATGCACGCATTAACAGACACTGACAAAAAGTTTTAAGATCCCCTGAAAACTATAAACATTTTGACATTTAAGTTGTTTTATTTATTTATGTATTTTCTTTATTTATTTCGACCATATGTATCAAGTACACTTAAAGCACAATTCACAAATGAAGCCTTATATAAGGTCGAAAAGGAGTGGGAAGAAGAAAGTTGTTAGGAGAGTAAAGTCGTCATTTTATCCAGGCTCAGGGGTGAGAGCTGTTCTCCACAGAGACTTATTTGAGTTAAAAGATTAAATGAAACTTAAGGTGATGCCTCACTGTGGATACGTCTCCTCACGGAAGCACTTTACCAATACGCCAGCCCGGACATGACGCCGCCATCATTCAAAAACCTCTTCTCATGCGATCTGCTGAGACTTCTCACTCATGCTACTCAGAGAAAGCCTGCAGTGGAATAAGTCAATGAAATGACCTCCACAATCCAGTGGGAACATCTCTGTTTAGAAACAGGTGTTTACTTGTGGGGTTTAGTCCAAGACACAAACAGCTGAGCCACCGCCAACAGGGCACAACTTGTGAACGCTGCTGCTCAGCAGATGTGTGAACAGGAGACTGAAAACATCTACACCCACATGGTATAAAGTCCAACCACCTCTGGAGTAAAGGCTGGACTGGGGCGCAGCTCAACCTGAGGTTATCAGAGTTGAATCTCAAGCCGCATGATCCCGACATGAATATCACCGACACGTTTGACAGTGGCTAAGGACACCGGTAAAACAATCTTCAGTGACAGCATCTTCTGTTCAGACAATGAAAGAAGAACACTCCCATGTAAGACACCGATTCTCAAAAACTTTCAATTTACGTTAATAGAGTGATCTCATGGACGCAGCCCTGGCATTCAGAATTATGTTAACCTCCTAGGACCTGGCGTCCACATATGTGGACAACACATTTTGGGTTTTCTAGGCCACAATGCAAACTTTTAGAAGAAGAAAAACAGCAACAAGAACAGAAACAATGTAAATATATTACATTTAGAAAAGAGTTTAGAATATATATATATATATATATATATATATATATATATATATATATATATAAAGTGAACTGACATGTCTTCCTGCTCCTGTCTCTTCACATGAGACACATTGTTCCAAGAGGCACAATTGTTGTTTCTCATTTTGTTTTTACTCAGGACAAATGTTGCTGTGTTCAGGGTCTTAATAATTTTTTTTTTTTCAAATCGTTATTCAAATGTTTTATCAAAATGATTAAAATGTCCACATATGAGGACATTGGTTTTACATCACTTTTCTCAGAAACCACATAATGTAAAAAGATAATTCTTTGTATTTAGACTCATCAGGTCCCAATCAGCGCAAATAACAAAGAGAAATGAATAAAGCATGTCATGTAAGAGCTCGGGTCTCAGGACGTTAATCATATTCTGAAACAGACCAGCCGCTTTCAGGTTCAACCACTCAGAGGCCAGGCCTGTGGTGTGAGCCACTTGGGTGAGGATGGAATATGTCTGTTTGCTTGGACTAGAAAATCCCTGCGTGACTGGAATTATTTTCACCTCCGCAGGCCACAGCATGGAGGTTAGGCACGGCCATTTTTAGAGACAAGCGATGTTCCCTCTGAGATGAGAGGGGGGATCAGCACCAGAGAAGGAAAAGCATGAAGTGGCACCTGAAGAGACTGCATCAGGAGAGAGAGCATATACTGTTATATATTTTGACCCTCTCTGGTAACTGTAGTTACGTATTACTAAACGCACAACATTGTATGTATTAATGCGCTGTTACACCGAGTCCTCATGTGTGTTCATGCCTGCCACACGAGGTAATAAATTCCGTTGTTCCAAGATTCCTTCTCTTCATTATCTTACCTAAGAAGTAAGGGGAGATATAACAAAAGTGGCGACGAGGACGTCTGAACCTGCGACGGTCACGGTGCTGCTGAAGTTTGCTGCGGGTCGCGGTGCTTCAGGTGATAGACGGTGTTTTTGCCCAGGACCACGCCAAGGTTCGCGGACTATTTTTTTACTGTGAGCGGGAAAGGACGGAACGGCACAAGAGTAAAAGGGACTGCCGGTACATGCACGGACCGTGGATGCTAGAAAGAGTAACACAGTCGTAACAAGTGGCACAGCTGTATAACCAGGCGCAAATGGCGGGAGTTATCGGCTCAGTTGGCCCCTTTGACCAAAACGTGGAGCAGTGGAGCTCGTATACGGAGCGTTTTGGCTATTTTGTGGAGGCTAACGGCATCGAGGCTGAAAAAGTAGTGCCAACATTTTTGAGTGTAATGGGACCAAAGACATTTAACGTGCTTCGCAACTTGCTGCAACCAGCTAAACCTGGTAGCAAGACGTACAAAGAGATCGTGGACACTCTCACTATGTACTTTTCACCCAAGCCCCTTGTCATCGCGGAGAGATTCCGGTTTCACAGAAGAAATCAGGAGGAAGGGGAGTCTGTCACCATGTTCGTAGCTGCTTTGAGGAAACTAGCTGAACATTGTGAGTTTGGTGATGTGTTGAATGACACGTTAAGAGACAGACTGGTGTGTGGATTAAGAAATGAGGCAGCACAGAAAAAGTTGCTAACCGAAAGTGACTTAACACTTCAGAAGGCTATTGATATCAGTGTGGCGATGGAAGTGGCATCTAAGGAAGCTCAACAACTTAACATAACGGGTAGAGTGCACAAAATTGCAAACAACCAAAGCAATACTCAGGGCCCATGTTTTAGGTGTGGTAAACCAGGTCACATTGCTTCTGCTTGCTGGTGCAAAGAAATGGACTGTCGTCAGTGTGGGAAGAGAGGACATGTAGAGCGTGCCTGTCGAAATAAAAAAAGGCACAGACAAAGCAAAGAAAAAGGATAAAAGAGACTATGACAAATTCAAAAAGAAAAAACATGTAAATGCATTAGAATATAGCCAAAGCTCTTCCTCTGAAGAAAACAGCATAGTGAACACAGTACATGTAATGAGTATGGATGAAAGTGCAGATTGCTACTGGGCCAAACCTAAGTTGGAGGGTCATCCAGTCAAAATGCAGATAGACACAGGGTCAAAGGCATCACTTGTGTCATATAATGTTTACAAGCAGTGTATGAGTCACCTTCCCTTACGCCCATCTGACACAGTGTTCAAAGCATACACTGGGCACAAGGTGCACATGAAAGGAATGACCGATATTATTGTCCGGTGTAATAACCAAACGGCCAAACTGCCAGTATATGTCACCAAGGGAAACTTTGCTCCCATTATGGGACGTGTGTGGTTGAAAACACTACGCCTTGACTGGCAAGAAATTTGCTGGCTTTCTAATGGATCTTCACAACTGCAAGCCATCCTAGACAAAAATGAGGAGGTTTTTCGTGACGAATTAGGCAGCATGAAAGAAATCATTGTGAAACTTCACATCAAACCAGGAAGCAAACCTGTGTTCATGAAAGCCAGAACAGTGCCTTATGCGATACGTAATAAAGTTGAAGCAGATCTGGACTCTTTAGTTAAAAGTGGAGTCTTGGAGCCTGTCACAACCAGTGAGTGGGCCACCCCAATCGTGCCAGTTCCCAAAAAGAATGGAGGAATACGAACATGTGGAGACTTTAAAGTGACTGTAAACCCATTGCTCAGTGTAGAGCAATATCCACTGCCTTTAATTGAAGATTTGTTTGCAGGTCTGAGCGGAGGTCAAAAGTTCAGTAAAATTGACCTTAACCAGGCTTATCTGCAAATGCGTGTGGATGAACAATCACGTGAGTTGCTAACGATTAATACGCACAAAGGACTTTTCAGGTATTGCAGATTACCTTTTGGCATCACATCGGCCCCGGCTCTGTTTCAGCGGGCCATGGATCAGATCTTGAGTGGATTGCAAGGAGTACAGTGCTATTTGGACGATATTCTCTGCACGGGTGCAAACGACGAAGAGCATCTTCGCAACCTGGATGCTACACTGCAGAGGCTACAACAGTATGGACTCAGAGTTCGCAAGGAGAAGTGTGAGTTCTTGAGACCATCTGTGGAGTACCTAGGTCACGTTATTGATGAAAAAGGCCTACACACAGCTCCTTCAAAGATAGCGGCTATTGTAGATGCACCCTCTCCTGAAAATGTGAGTCAGTTGAGATCTTTTCTAGGCCTCTTGAACTACTATGGACGGTTTATACCTAACCTTGCGTCACTGTTAAAGCCGTTACATGAACTGTTATGTCATGACAAGAAATGGAGATGGACGAATGACTGTGAAAAAGCTTTTCAGGATGCAAAGGAGGCACTTACCAGTTCAGAGGTTCTGACACACTTCAATCCCTCACTTCCAATCCAGCTGGCCTGTGACGCGTCACCCTATGGAGTGGGTGCCGTCATCTCTCACACATTTCCAAATGGTGAGGAAAAACCAATTGCATTTGCTTCTAGGACACTGAACAAGGCAGAGTCCAACTATGCTCAGTTGGAACGTGAGGCACTGAGCATCATTTTTGGAGTGAGGAAATTCCATCAATATTTGTATGGAAGGAAGTTTACCATTTTAACAGATCACAGACCCCTCACAACGATCTTGGGACCGCACACTGGAATACCATCGCTTGCAGCTTCACGTCTTCAAAGGTGGGCTTTGTTGTTGTCAGCTCACTCATATGACATAAAGTATCGCAAATCTGATTCTCATTGCAACGCAGATGGACTTTCCAGGTTACCACTCCCTGTTACCAAACATGAACCTAACACAGTGGACATTTTCTATTTCAAAAATGTGGAAAGGGCACCAGTTTCAGCTGCCCAAGTGAAAAAGGCGACCAGAAATGACCCTGACCTGTCAGTAGTCATGGACATGGTAATTAAAGGACAATCGAAAGTTGATAGCTCCACTCTCAAACCTTTTATTGATAGAAGGTGGGAACTTTCTGTCCAGTCAGGTTGTCTGCTGTGGGGAAGGCGGGTTATCATTCCACAGTCACTGCGTGCTAAAATGTTAGAGCAGCTGCATGCAGGTCACAGTGGGATAGTGAAAATGAAGGAAATGGCTAGGAGCTATTTTTGGTGGCCAGGATTAGACAAACAAATAGAAAACATGGCCAAAAGTTGGTCATCTTGTCAAAAGACTCGTAACAACCCACCTGCAGCTCCTCTACATCCATGGGACTTTCCACAGGACCCTTGGTACCGCATTCACATAGACTTTGCAGGTCCATTTGAGGACCGAATGTTCCTGATCGCTGTCGATGCTCACAGCAAGTGGCCAGAGGTAGCTATCATGAAATCTACTACATCAGAAAAGACTGTTGAGGAACTTGGAGAGATGTTTAGCCGTTTTGGGGCTCCTGTTCAGCTCATCTCAGATAACGGTCCCCAACTCGTGTCAAAAGAAATGTCTGATTTTCTACAAGCAAATGGAGTTCAACACATTAAGTCAGCCCCATACCACCCTGCAACAAACGGGTTAGCAGAGAGGTTTGTGCAGACTCTCAAACATGCACTGAAAGCCTCACAAGGACAAGGCACTCTGCACCAAAGGCTGCATGAGTTTCTTCTCAAGTACCGCACCTCTTCACACTCAACCACCAAGGCATCTCCTGCAAGCCTCATGTTCAACAGAGAACTTCGAACGAGCTTGGACCTTCTCAAACCTCCAACAGTAAAAGACATTGTTCAGGCAGACCAACGAAAACAAGTAAAGTACAGAGACATTCATGCGAAAGATCGAGTGTTTGTACCTGGAGATTCAGTGCTGGCTAGAAACTATCAGAGTAAGGTAAAGTGGGCTCCTGCCACTGTCATTGCCCAAACTGGCCCTGTCTCCTACACTGTCCAGACAGCTGATGGAGTTTGGCGCCGCCACGTGGACCAACTTTTAAAAACACCTAACACTACTCAAGAACTGTCTGTTGATTTTTAAAAAAAATGCTAATGTATTTGTACCTGAACCATGCTACTTACCTGTAGAAATGTCAAAACCAGTCAGTCCTACTGTAGATGTTTCTCTTTCAGACAAAGTAGAAAAACAAAGTGTCACATCTGTACCAGAGCCTAGTCCAACCAATGAAAAAGTTGATGTGTCTGTAGAGCGTCGCTATCCTGTACGTGATAGACGACCACCTACAAAGTTAAACTTATAGCTTTATAGTGAACAATGTGTTTACTAGTTACTATGTTCTATAGTGTTGACATGTTACCTATCTGCATCTGATTTGTTTATTAATGTTACGATGTAATACAAATGTGTTTGGGGCAATGAATGTTTTAAATCCCTGGTCCATCTTATGTAAGGGGGGAGGAGATGTTATATATTTTGACCCTCTCTGGTAACTGTAGTTACGTATTACTAAACGCACAACATTGTATGTATTAATGCGCTGTTACACCGAGTCCTGATGTGTGTTCATGCCTGCCACACGAGGTAATAAATTCCGTTGTTCCAAGATTCCTTCTCTTCATTATCTTACCTAAGAAGTAAGGGGAGATATAACATATACTCCCATCAATGCAGGCAGTACAGTGCTGTTAAATTTCTTACTTTTTCTGCACCTTTGCCACTTTTAGCCATTTCAGATCAAGTAAACACAAAATGCAGTTTTAAGTGCTGATTTTATTTATTAAGGGAAAAAAGCCATCTGAATCTACATAGCCCAATTGCCCCCTAAACTTAATAACCAGTTGAACCACCCTTAGCAGAAACAACTGCAGTCAAGTGTTTGTGAGAACTGGAGTCTTTCACATTGTTGTGGAGAAATTTTGGCCCACTCTTTTCTGCAGAATTGTTTTAAATCAGCCACATCGGAGGGTTTCTGAGCATGAACCATCTGTTTAAGATCATGCAACAGCATCTCTATCGGGTTCAGGTCTGGACTTCGACGAGGCCACTCCAAAGGCTCATTTTGTTTTGTTTTTTTTAAACCATTCAGAAGTGGATAATTTCTGTGCTTTGGATCATTGTCCTGCTGCAGATCCCAAGCGCACTTCAGCTTGAGATCACAAACTGATGGCTGGACATTCTCCTTTGAAATTTGCTGGTAGAGAGCACTACCACATCCATGTTTCACTGTTGACATGATGTTCTTTTTATCAAATGCTGTGTTCATGTTAAGCCAGATGTAACGGAATGCACTCCTTCTAAAAGTTCAGCTTTTGTTTCATCAGTCCACAGAATATTTTCCCAAAAGCTTTGAGGATCATCAAGATGTTTTTTAGGCAAAAGTGAAACGGACCTTTATGTTCTTTTTTTGTCAGCAGTGGGGTTCACCTTTGAACTCTACCATTTGTGCCATTTTTGCCTCGGCTCTTTGTTATGGTTGAGTCATGAACACTGACCTTTACTGAGGCAAGTGAGGCCTGCAGTTGTTTAGATGTTGTTCTGGGTTCCTTTGTGACCTCTTGGATCAGTTGTCGCTGTGCTCTTGGGGTCATTCTTGTAGGCCGGACGCTCCTGGGCAGGTTCATCGCTGTATAGTGCTTTCCCCTTTTGTGGATAATGGCTCTCACCGTGGTTCACTGGAGTCCCAGAGATTTAGACATGGCTTTGTAACCTTTTCTAGACTGAAACATGTCAATTACTTTTCTTCTTATCTGCTCCTGAATTTCTTTGAAACATGGCATGATGTCTTGGAGTCACCTAAACCGCGCAGTTAGGGATGTTAGCCATGTCCTCAAAGAGCCCCACTTCTTAGACAGTCAACATGAAGGTGACATTAAGAGCTCTAACTGACAAAGCTGCTGCTTTGTAGGTTCTCTCAGCCATGGTGGACTGAAAGCGGCTTCAGAGCTTTGGGTGGAGGCATGCCACCATTGTGGGCTCAGTGTGTGGCATACCGTCCCTGTCGAGCTTGTCCATATCGACAAAACTCAGTCAAGATGTGCCCAAAATGGGGTTCTTGATGAAGTAAGGGTGATCTTTCCAAGAGACTGACACTAGTTCCGGGAAGACCAGAAGAAGCTTCCATGCTGTCTGTTTAGCTTGGGATAATTTATTCCCCTCCTAACGTAACTGCAGCTGTGCTGTGAAGGCCACAGAAGTTTTTTAAAAGAGTGTGGAGGAGCAAACCACAAGGTGAAGTCAGAGGAGCACACCAAACAGGTCAGAGAAAAAGTTGTGGTGAAGTTTAAAGCGGGACTTGGATCTAAAAAGATTTCCCAAGCGTGGAACATCTCAAGGAGCACTGTTCAATCCATCATCAGGAAATGTAAAGAGTATGACACAACTGCAAATCTACACAGACATGGCCACCAAAACATAGAGAATGAACAAGAAGACACTCATCAGAGATGCAGCCAGGAGGCCCATGGTGACTCTGGAAGAGCTGCAGAGATCCACAGCTCAGGTGGAGGAATCTGTTCACAGGACGACTATTAGTCCTACACTACACAAATCTGGTCTTTATGGAAGAGTGGCAAGAAGAAAGTCACTGTTGAAAACCATCCATGAGTCTTGTTTACAGTTCACTAGAAGTCATTTGGACACAGCAAACATGTGGCAGAAGGTTCTCTGGTCTGATGAGACCAAAATCAAACTTTTTGGCCTAAAATCAAAACGCTGGAAGAAAACTAACCCTGCACATCACTCTGAACACACCAGCCCCACAGTCAAACACGGTGGTGGCAGCATCATGCTGTGGAGGGACTTTTCTTCAGCTGGAACAGGGAAGCTGGAAGATGGATGGAGCTAAATACAGGGCAAGCTTAGAAGAAAACCTGTTGGAGTCTGCAAAAGACTTGAGACTGGGGCGGAGGTTCACCCTCCAGCAGGACAATGATCCTAAACATAAAGCCAAAGTGACAATGGAACGGTTTAAAGCAAAACATATTCATGTGTTAGAATGGACCAAAGTCCAGACCTAAATCCAACTGAGAATCTGTGGCAAGATCTGAAAACTGCAGTTCACAAACGCTCTCCATCAAATCTGACAGAGCTTGAACTATTTTCCCAGGAAGAATGGGCAAAAATTTCAGTCTGTAGGTGTCAAAGCTGAGACATGCCCCAAAAGACTTTCAGATGTAACTTCCACAAAGTATTGACTTAGGGGGGATGAATACTTTTACACGCTGCACTTTTCAGTTTTGTTTTTTGTTTTTTTTATCTGGAAATGATGTATGATTTTCTTTGTACTTCACATTTATGTACCATTTTGTGTTACTCATTCATATAAAATGCAAATTAAAACATATTTAAATTTGTGGTTGTGACTTGACAAAATTTGAAAAAGTTTCTGGGGGATGAAAACTTTTGCAAGCCACTGTAGCTGAGCGCTCTCAATTTCACCAAATCTATTCCCCTGACTTGCACTTTCTACGTGTTTACCCTTGTTTACACTTGTTTACACTCAGGCAGTGGCATCTCATGTTTACGTAGTGTACCTGGATCACCCACAGACACAGGGTGGACACAGAGCTCCAGACCCTGTACTGGGGAACAGCGAGGACAGTGTGAGGTGTCGATGCCACATAAAGAATTCCGGATCAGCAACTGAAACCAGCTTCATCTCTGTGTCTTAGACTGTGATCATCTGGACACAGAAACACAGTGGCCATAGAGATTATGTCAGACTATAATCGCTGTGTAAAACCGGAGCTGTCCAGATGTTCCTCAACCCCATAACAAAGGGCTGAAGTGATCCACAATGAGCTTATCTTTGAACGGTGAGGGTGCAAAGTGCCATGTTTAAAACCTGTAGTTCTCTTCCACCTGTTTAGTGGAGTATGGAGCTGAGACTCCTCCACCTGTTTAGTGGAGTATGGAGCTGAGACTCCTCCACCTGTTTAGTGGAGTATGGAGCTGAGACTCCACCTGTTTAGTGGAGTATGGAGCTGAGACTCCTCCACCTGTTTAGTGGAGTATGGAGCTGAGACTCCTCCACCTGCTTGTGGCTTGGAGCACAGCCTGTGTCCTGCTCAATAAGGGGGTGCTACAGTCTGCAGGCTTTGTCCAAGGAGGAGTCCGGTCACTCCATGAGGAGAACATGTAGCCTACTTCATTCAACAGTTTGTGTGGGTACAAGGGCAGAGGTGGAGCTAAACTGAGGCACAGATGTGTCTAATAAGTTTCAAACACATGGGGCATGTGAACTGTCTCCTTTAATGGACGTTTATGTAATATTATATAAAACTTTAACTCATCCAAGTTTGATTTTCAACAAAAAGATGAGAGTGACTAACTAAAAAATTCATGGCTAATACTAATGCTAATGCTAGCTAGCTTGTGAGTGTAACATTATTTTAGAGGGACTTGTCGTTCAGATAAGTCAGTTCTTGGTCAAATTGTGTTAAAATAAAACTCAGATTTAAGTCTAACAAAGCCTGAGACAGAGCAGTGCCTACAGTTAGCTAGGGAATGTTGATGACATCTGCCACAGAGTACCTGTATTTACACAATTAGGTGGGCTGTTGATCTAATTATGATCTAAAGTCTCAGAACGATCCCGTTTTGTCCTGTTCCCAAACTCATTGCTCCTACTGATTTACACCTGGTGCCCTGCAGAAAACCACACCTCCATCATTAAAAGCACCAAAAGCAACAATATGGAACATTTCTGAGATAAACACTGAGCTCTGGGTCTGGAGCCGCCTGGTACCTCACCCCAGTCTGTCCCCAGTTGCCTCCTCTCTCTCCTCCTTCCTCCTCCTCTCTCTCCCATTCTCCTCCCCACTCTGTCCTCCCTCCTCCTCTCTCTCCCCATTCGCCTCCCCTCTTTCTCTCTCTTTCATCCCTCCTTCTTTCCAGTCTGCTCTCCCTCCTCCTCCCTCTCTCCCCAGTCACCTCCGCCCTCTCTCTCCTCCCTCCTCCTCTCTCTCCTCCCTCATTCTTCCAGTCTGCTCTCCTCCCTCTCTCTTCTGCTTGGTCTTGTCTTTCTCTTTCTAAGAACACTGTCTCTTTGTGCTTCTGAATGTCGTCAGCTCTGGACCTCCACCCCATCTCTCTTTCTCTCTCTCACTCCCTCCCTCCCTTCCTCCCCCACCTGTCTCTCCTCTGTCTCTCTCTCTCCTCTTTCTCTCTCCCTCTCTCCTCACTCTTTCCTTCCCTCTACATTGTCCTTTGTCGTAAAAAACTGTAGCTGTAGTGTTTGGATAAAAAGCCATTTGGTGTCTGGTTGGACCCGGATCTTTCTGTGTGGAATTTGCATGTTCTCCCTGTGTCTTTGTGGAATTTGCATGTTCTCCCTGTGTCTGTGTGGAATTTGCATGTCCCTGTGTCTGGCTCCAGCTGAGGTCCATGACCAAGACAAGATCTGGAGATGGGTCCCACTGACACTAACCCAGAGACACTGAAGGACGGGTCAAATGCAGAGGATACATTTCCCTATAGGGACAATACAGTGTACCTTAACCTTTAGTCCTGGTTTAGTCCTGTTTTACTCCTTGTTCAATCCTGTTTTCAGTCCTGGTTCAGGCCTGGTTTAGTCCTGGTTCAGTCCTGGTTTAGTCCTTGTTCAGTCCTGGTTTAGTCCTGGTTTAGTCCTGCTTCAGTCCTGGTTTAGTCCTGGTTCAGTCCGGGTTTAGACCTTGTTCAACCCTGGTTTAGTCCTGGTTTAGTCCTGATTCGGCCCTGGTTCAGCCCTGTTTCAGCTCTGGTTAAGTCTTGGTTTAGTCTTGGTTTAGTCCTGGATCAGCTCTGGTTTAGTCCTGGTTTAGTCCTGGTTCAGTCTTGGTTTAGTCCTGGTTCAGCTCTGATTTAGTCCTGGTTCAGTCTTGGTTTAGTCCTGGTTCAGTCTTGGTTTAGTCCTGGTTCAGTCTTGGTTTACTCCTGGTTTAGTCTTGGTTTACTCCTGGTTTACTCCTGGTTTAGTCCTGTTCTTATGTACAGTATACTGTGTTTTGTTCCAGTGGGTTTTGGCGTTTGAGATCTTCATCCCTCTGGTTCTGTTCTTCATCCTCCTCGGACTCAGGCAGAAGAAACCCGCGCTCCCCGTCAAAGAAGGTCAGAGGTCATCCAACCTTAAATATAAAAGCATGAATATGTGTCATCCCAAGGTGAACACGTATTACTCTAATATCCCTGACATGGATTAGTCCTGGTTTAGACCTGGTTTATTCCTGGCTTTCCTGGTTTAGTCCTGTTTTAGACCTAGTTTAGACCTGGTTTAGACCTGGTTTAGAATTGGTTTAGTCCTGGTTTATTCCTGTTTTAGACCTGGTTTATTCCTGGTTTTCCTGGTTTAGTCCTGTTTTAGACCTAGTTTAGACCTGTTTTAGACCTGACATGTGGGGTACCCCAGGGGTCAATCCTGGAACCCCTGTTGTTCAGTCTCTACATGCTGCCGTTAGGCCAGTTAATACGCAGCAATAATGTGTCTTACCACAACTCTGCAGATGACACTCAGATCAATGTCTCACTGCAGCAGATGAATTCACTTCAGTGGATTCACTCACTGCATCAACAGATCAGTGTGTGGAGGAAAAACAACTTTCTCCAGATAAACTCAGACAAGACTGAAGTCATCATCTTTGGCCACAGAAACATAGAGAAAGTGTCACCTCCAGTCTCTCTCTCTAAAACCTTCAAATCAGGCTAGAAATCTAGGGGTAATAATGGACTCAGACTTGAACTTTAACAGACACATCAAATCAATAACATCTGCAGCTTTTTACCATCTAAAAAAGGAAGTGAGGAAAGAGAAGGAGCTGTTTAAAATGTGTAAAGTTTCAAATGTGTGATCATAATTTACTCAAGTTTCTGTTGTGTTTCTTTTGTGCATGTTTATGTCGATGGAGCAGTGTGTAAGTCCCTCCTGAACGGCAGTACCTCACCATCAAATACAATAATACTACTTCTACTAAAAACTGCAGATTTATACTGCATATATACATTTACTGCAGTACTTGTACTCCAGATACTGCAGTACTTGTACTTCATGTACTGCTGCACTTGTAGTGTTACTTCTGTGTGCTGTTCGTAACCCTCTTCACCTCTGACCTCCTGCTGACCTCCTGCTGACTTCTGTGTTTAACCTCACATAAACAACAATGTGATTTAATAATAATTAATATTCCACTGTGGACCAAAAGGCCTCAGTGCGCCTCCTCCTGTGAGCCTCCTCCTGTGAGCCTCCTCCTGTGAGCCTCCTCCTGTGAGCCTCCTCCTGTGAGCTTTTATTTATGAGCCTCCTCCTGTGAGCCTCCTCCTCCGCCCCCAAACCCCTGACTCCGCCTCCTCTCTGTGACCTGGGTGTTACCAACATGGAAGTTTTTATCAATTAATGTTAGAAATTTGAGTTTTAATCAAGGGCAACTGACACACACAGGGAGGGCATCTGACACACACAGGGAGGGCATCTGACACACACAGGGAGGGCATCTGACACACACAGGGAGGGCATCTGACACGTAGGGAGGGCATCAGACACACAGAAAAATAATTTTGTTTAAGTGCTAAAAAATGAAAACAAATAGTGAAAAAGTAGTGAATCAGTTTGAAATCATGTTTTTTCTCAGTTTTGTAAAAGTTGATAAATGTCTCCATGTTTGCCCTGGTCAGACTAAACTCTTCTTCTTTGTGGGATTAAACATCATAATAACGTTCATGAGGTTCTTCTTCTCCCAGTAATAAATCCTGTCTCACACAGCGTTCTACAGCGCCGCCCCTCTGACCACCGCTGGGATCATCCCTGTGATGCAGTCGCTCTGCCCCGACGGCCAGAGGGACGAGTTCGGCTTCCTACAGTACAACAACTCCACGTGAGACGCTCCTGTCTGCTCCTGCCTGCTCCTGTCTGCTCCTGTCTGCTCCTGTCTGCCCCTGCCTGCCCCTGCCTGCTACTTTGCTCCTCTGGCTCTCTGTTACTCTGGCTCTCTCCTCTGACACTCTGCTCCTCTGGCTCTCTTCTCTTCTGGCACTTTTCCTTTGGCTCTCTGCACCTCTGACTCTCTGCTCCTCTTGCTCTCTGCTCCTCTGGTTCTGCTCTTGTGACTCTCTGCTCCTCTTGCTCTCTGCTCCTCTGGTTCTCCTCTTCTGGCTCTCTGCTCCTCTTGCTCTCTGCTCCTCTGGTTCTCCTCTTCTGGCTCTCTGCCCCTCTGCCTCTGACTCTCGTGTGATGGCTCCTCTCTTCAGGGTGACACAGTTGTTGGAGAGGATTCAGGAGGTGGTCGAGCAGAATCGGATCTTCTCCTCTGATGGACCGGTTTTGGGTTCTGAGCTAGAGAACCTTCAGAAACGTCTGCAGAACCTTAGCTCCGCCCCTTTCCCTGAAGACCCCACCCTCAACCACAGCACAGGTGACAGAGGGAGGGCATCTGACACACACAGTGAGGACATTCTTGTTGTTTCTAACCTAAACATTGTGCCGTAGGCTTCTCGTTGTCTGAGGTGCTCAGAGACCCGCCTTCATTTCACAGCTTCCTCGTCTCAAACTTGTCTCTGAGCCAATCAGCCGCCACGTTCCTCCTGGACACGCCCCTCAGCTCTGCACAGGTGACATCACTCCTCCTCTGTCTGGTTTAGTCCTATTTTAGTCTAACTATAGTTCTGCTTTTGTCGTGGTTTATTCTTGGTTTAGTCCTGGTTTAGCCCTGGGTTAGTTCTCGTTTAGTCCTCATTTAGTCCCTGGTTTAGTCCTGGGTTAGTCCTGGTTTAGCCCTGGTTTAGTCCTGGGTTAGTCCTGGTTTAGTCCTGTTTAGTCCTGGTTTAGTCCTGGTTTAGTCCCTGGTTTAGTCCTGGATTAGTCCTGGTTTAGTTCTGGGTTAGCCCCGGGTTTGGTTTATGTTCTTGTGTAATGCTCTGGTGTCCTGTACAGTTATGTCCACAGAATGTTGCTAACCTGCTAGCCGCTGCCGCATTCCAAACAGGAAGTGAGCACACGCATTCGTTATTTTAGTCTTGAAATGTTTGTATTAACCCGCTCTACATGATACTGGGGCTTTTATTTCACAATTTTGTCCCTAAATCAAGACATAAACATTAATAACAGACCAATCAGGTGCCTTCTTTCCTCGAGGTCGCTCCTGCTAGTGTTAGCTACAGGTTTGATTGACAGCGTTGCTAAGTGCAGTCTTTGGTCACATCTTGACCTGTGTCTTTACAGCTCAGCAGTCATGTCTTCTCTGACCTCTGCTCCTGTGTGGCTCTGTGCCTCAGGTTCACCGTCTGATTTTCGGCGGGTCGCAGAGAGATGACATCATCAGAAGACAGAGAGGAACGCCCCCGACCTCCGGGGCAAAGATACACCACCTACAGGTCAGAGCTAAACACTGCACTGCCTTACATCAGGAGTGAGTGACCTTTAGGCCTAAAGGTTATGTGTTAAAGGTAGTGCATTACAAAAACAGACTCCCATGTGCGTGATGCACTGTTCCAACTTATGATGTCATGAAGTGGTAGTTTTCAAGTTTTACCTTTAGTTCAGTAGAGATTGGCAATTCCAGGACTGAAATTATGCAAATGATCGTAGTGAAGGTGTATGGAGTTTAAAGACACAGTGGAGCACTTTCAGTATTACCACAGGATGACATCACAAGGTGAAACAGAGAAGAAGAACTCAGGGTTTGTGTTAAATATGTGTGAATGAAACATGTGAATCAAACAAAACACAACTCCAGGTCTGTTTGTGATGAGGAAACAACATTAGAACACAGATCAGAAAATGGCGTAACATGTTCCCTTTAAATGTGTCCTGCAGGAGGCGCTGTTGGGTGGAGTGCGTGCTCTGGAGGGGGGGCTCTTGGACCAGGCTCTTCTTGACCCCAGTACCATGGCCCAAAGACCGGCTCTGACCCGGATTATGTCCAGAGTCCTGGGTCTGACTGAACCCAAGGACCAAGACCAGAAAGAACTCAAAGAGGTTCAGGTACAGGGCTAACCACTCTGCGACACACAGACACACTCAGGGAGGGCATCTGAGACAAAGGGAGGAGACATTCTTATTATTTCAAACCTTCTAAATTGCACATCAGGAGTCGATCCCTCACCGCGAGGAGGAGACCGGTAACCACTCTGCCACTCCCTCTTCACAGGGCGTCCTTCTGACCGGCTCCACACTGCAGTCCCTCACCTGTGCAGACGATGGCGCTGCTCTGGCTCGGCTCCTATTGGCTCCTGAGGCAGAGGGGGCGGGGCTTCAGGCGTATCGGGAGTCACTGTGCGGTGGGGTCAAAGGTGAAAGGTCACAGAGGTTTGAACAGCTGAGCGCAGAGCTGCAGGAGCAAATCGATGACGACAAACTCAACCACATGGTACTTTTACTGTACTACAAATATTAGAAATACTACTACTATTACTTATACTGTACAATTCTCCATAAATATACAAAAACATGATAGAAAACTGTACACAGCAACTTGACAAACCTGATGTGATGTGCAGTAGTTTCATTAGTGGGATGCAGCTGATTGTGTTGTGATAGTGCTCTGAAGGGGGAGGGACTTAGCAAAGAGAGCAAAGACTCAGATCATCAAAAACGAAAGTGAAACTTATAAAATATGTTAATAGGTTGTTTTGGGCAAATATAGCATTTTCAAAACAATAAAAGGAAACATTGTGATCTAAATATGTTATGTTACTCTTAATACCCCACAGAAGTACAACCCCAATTCCAATAAAGTTGAGACGCTGTGTAAAACTTAAAAAAAAAAAACAACAGAATACAATGATTTCCAAATCCTTTTCAACCTATATTGAACTGAATAATCTTTAAAGACATGATATTTAATGTTCAAACTGATAAACTTTATTGTTTAGCTTTGCAGGAGGAATCCTTTCTCATTCTTGCTGAATGTACAACTTCAGTTGCTGAGCAGTCTGGGGTCTCTGTTGTTGTTTTTTGTGCTTCATAATGTGCCACACATTTTCAATGGGAGTCAGGTCTGGACTGCAGACAGGACAGTCTAGTACCCGCACTCTTTTACTACAAATCCACGCTGCTGTAACACGTGCAGAATGTGGCTTGGCATTGTCTTGCTGAAATAAACAGGACGTCCCTGAAAAAGACACCCCCGGACCATCACAGACACACCCCCAGACCATCACAGAGACACTAACACACCTCCAGACCATCACAGAGACACTAACGCACCCCCAGACCATCACAGACACAACCCCGGACCATCACAGAGACACTAACACACCCCCAGACCATCACAGAGACACTGACACACCCCCAGACCATCACAGAAACACTGACACCCCCCCAGACCATCACAGAGACACTAACTCACCCCGGGACCATCACAGAGACACTGACACACCCCCGGACCATCACAGAGGCACTAACACACCCCCGGACCATCACAGAGACACTGACACACCCCCAGACCATCAGAGAGACACTAACACACCTCCAGACCATCACAGAGACACTAACGCACCCCCAGACCATCACAGACACACCCCCGGACCATCACAGAGACACTAACGCACCCCCAGACCATCACAGACACACCCCCGGACCATCACAGAGACACTAACACACCCCCAGACCATCACAGAAACACTGACACCCCCCCAGACCATCACAGAGACACTAACTCACCCCGGGACCATCACAGAGGCACTAGCACACCCCCAGACCATCACAGAGACACTAACACACCCCCAGACCATCACAGAGGCACTAACTCACCCCCAGACCATCACAGAGACACTAACTCACCCCCAGACCATCACAGAGACACTAACTCACCCCCGGACCATCACAGAGACACTGACACACCCCCAGACCATCACAGAGGCTTTTGAACTTAGCACTGATAACAATCCAGATGGTCCTTTTCCTCTGTGGCCTGGAGGACATGACGTCCATGATTTCCAAAAACAATTTGAAATGTGGACTCATCAGACCACAGCACACTTTTCCACTTTTTCGTCAGTCCATCTCAGGTGAGCTCGGGTTCAGAAAAGCCACGGCGTTTCTGGTTGTTGTTGATATATGGCTTTTGTTTTGCATGGTACAGTTTATTTTACACTTGGAGATGTAGAGACGAACTGTGTTAACTGACAGTGGTTTCCTGAAGTCTTCCTGAGCCCATGTGGTAATATCCTTTACACATTCATGTCTGTTTTTAATACAATACCACCTGAGGGGTCGAAGGTCACGGGCATTCAATGTTGGTTTTCGGCCTTGCTGCTTACGTGATTTTCTGATTATCTGAATCTTTTGATGATATTATGGACCGTAGATGATGAAATCCCTAAATTCCTGGCAACTGTATGTTGAGAAACGTTGTTCTTAGACTGTTGGACTCACACAGTTGTTCATAAAGTGGTGAACCTCGCCCCATCGTTGTTTGTGAATGACTGAAGTCTTTGGGGATGCTCCTTTTTACCCAATCATGACACTCACCTGTTTCCAATTAACCTGTTCAATGTGGAATGTTCCAAACAGGTGTATTTGAAGCATTCCTCAACTCCCATTCTTTTGTTGCCCCTGTCCCAGCTTTATTGTAGCATGTTGCAGACATCAAATTGAAAATGAGTGAATATTTGCATAAAAACAATCAAATTTATCAGTTTGAACATTAAATATCATGTCTTTATAGTTTATTCAGTTCAATATAGGTTGAAAAGGATTTGCAAATCATTGTGTTCTGTATTTTTTTAAGTTTTACACAGCGTCCCAAATTCATTGGAATTGGGGTTGTAAATACCTCCTCTTTAATACGCCATAGAAGTAAAATACCACGTCTTTAATACGCCATAGATGTATGTTCCCCCTCTTTGGCTGTTTGACTAAAACTGTTGGATTTCAACTATATCAAGATTTTAATCTGTAACTAAATGCATTTTAGACAAAAGACTAAAACTACCTCTTTAAATAGTTAAATTAAAGGGTCTGTATGTGATGTTTTTCCATGTGCTTGAGTCTATGGTGTAAGCCGCTCTCGAGGTCAAAATAAGTCCACTGTGTGCTGCCTCCCGCTAATTATAATGCAAATTATTGGCTAAGAATCAGGAAGCGCGCTGTTAGCATGCAAATTGTTGTCAGCTTTACCGTCACGGCAAAACAGAGCTTATAAACTCATCGTGGTGAATGATGAGGATGTTCTAAATAACTTTGGACCACTGCAAACTTTCAAATGAACTGCTTCTGTTTTCATGTTTTTAATCAGCTCTTTACTGCACATACTTCAAATACTATTCATACTGCACATACTTCTAAGACTATACTGTACATACTTCAAATACTATTCATACTGCACATACTTCTAAGACTATACTGTACATACTTCAAATACTATTCATACTGCACATACTTCTAAGACTATACTATACATACTTCAAATACTATTCATACTGCACCTACTTCTAAGACTATACTGCACATACTTCAAATACTATTCATACTGCACATACTTCTAAGACTATACTATACATACTTCAAATACTATTCATACTGCACCTACTTCTAAGACTATACTGTACATACTTCAAATACTATTCATACTGCACATACTTCTAACACTATTTATAATGCAGTAGAAATATTATCAATACGAGCAGTCTTCTCTTTGCCCTCAGTTGCCCCTGGGGCCTCCTCCAGGCTCCACACTGTCCCCCTCTGGTCTCAGAGTGTTACTGCGGGACCTGGTGGATGTAGAGCGCCTCCTACAGGACGTGGACCTTCTGTCAGGTCTAGCACGGCTGCTGCCCAAAGGAGCCTGTGCCAAACGGTAAGAACATGGAGCAACTGTAAAATCTAACAGCATCTGGTTTAGTCCTGGTCCAATCCTATTTTAGTCCTGGTTTAGTCTTTGTTTAGTCCTGGCTCAGTCCTACTTTAGCCCTGGTTTAGTCCTGGTTCAGTCCTGGTGTAGTCCTGACTGCCTGTAGTCTCTTGTTTTTCTACTCTCCTCACATTTATGGAGTGTTGTTGTCATGTTTCATCTGCTGCAGGTCTAATCGGACTTCCCCCTCCCCGACTGCCTCCTCTGGGCCCCTGAACTTCACCACAGGGGGCGCTAACAGCACAGAGGGGGGAGAGGAGGGGCACGGGGGGGCAGCAGGGAGTAGAACCGACAACCCTCACTCCCAGTTTTCCGCCTTCGTTCAGTTGTGGGCCGGACTGCAGCCCATCCTGTGTGGGAACAACAGGTTGGTGTAATCCCTCATCCATCCATTGCGGGTTTGTGGTAGAAAACTTTCAGAGGTCAGAGGTCAGAGGACATGATGTTTTGGCTCGAGATCAACTGGGTTTTTTCATTGCCAATTGTTTGTAATCCAGAGAAAATGATGGCCATTAAACTCTCATTATGTGTAAATATTTTGGACAGATTTTGGTATTTTCCTCAAATTATGTCATTTAAATTTACTACAAACTTCGCCCCTGCCTTAACCATGAACCTGTAAACCTGTAAACCTATACACCTATACACCTGTGGCCATGCTTTCAGCAGTCACGTCACACTGAAGTGTTCAGTCAATCACATGTTAAACATGGATTAATCACATGTTAATCACATGTTACTTATGTGTTAAGTAACATAATATTTGCACAAAACTGGACACCTTATAATACTGGTCTCTTTAATAAGTCATGTTTGCACTGTTGTTCTGATGCTGCTGTTGTATATATTTTCTACCTATAAGTATTTTATTTTATTTTTTTTAAGCATATCTTTTTATAACTTGCGTGCCCTTATTTGTATTTGTATTTATTCAGTGTGTTTTATGTTGCACTTTATCACCGAAGTAAGTTCCTAGTTTGTGAACTGTGTTCACAAACGATGGCAATAAAAGTCTAATGATTCTGATTCTGATTAATCACGTGCTTAAAATGTGATTAATTGCAATAAAAATCTGAATATTATAACAGGTATTTTTTTAGCTCCTAAATGCTCTTTCTTTGACCATATGAGGATACAGTGGCTCTTAATATGAACGGGGAGTCAGTTAAGTCATTGTTGCTCAGTAACATAGACGACTGTTTGTTTCTGTTTCTTAAGCTCAAACTTACATATAAAGGACATTATGAGCTTGTACGGTGGCCCATTTTGTTTCCACAACAAAATAATTGTTATTATTTAAATTTTGATACAAAGAAGTGGATGAACATGATCGACATCTTCACTGTATGAACCAAGATATGTTTTTATGTAGGTCGATATCCCTCAGGAAGCTCTTGATCACTATTTTGAGGGTGTTTTATGTTTGGCTCCAGCTGAGCGGAACAGTCCAGTTAGTTTATTAACTGATTGAAAAAAATGGTGGTTTGCCCTCTCCGGGTGGGTGGTGAGTCTCTGCCTCAAGTGGAGCAGTTCAAGTATCTCTGGGTCTTGTTCATGGGTGAGGGAAGGATGGAGTGTGAGATTGACAGTTGGATTGGTGCAGCGTCTGCAGTGATGTGGTCGCTGTATCGGTCCGTTGTGGTAAAGGAGCGGAGTCAAAAGCCAAAGCTCTCGATTTACCGGTCAATCTACATTCTACACTCACCTATGGTCATGAGTAATGACCGAAAGGACAAGATTGCGGATACAAGCAGCCGAAATGTGTTTCCTCCGCAGGGTGGCTGGGCGCTCCCTTAGAGATGGGGTGAGGAGCTCAGTCACATGGGAGGAGCTCAGAGTAGAGCCGATGCTCCTCCATGTCAAGACGAGCCAGTTGAGGTGGCTTGGGCACCTATTCCAGATGCCTCCTGAACACCTCCCTTGGGAGCCGTTCTGAGCACGTCCCACCGGGAGGAGGCCCTGGTACGCACTGAAGGGAGTATATCTCTCGGCTGGCCTGGGAATGCCTCGAGATCCTCGAGGGCTGGAGGAATTGTGTGTGGAGAGGGAAGTCTGGACCTCCCTGTTGAAACTGCTGCCTCCGCTAACCGGCCCCGGATAAAGCGGAAGAAAATGGATGGATGGAAAAAAATGAGGCTAAATGTTTTCCAAAGGAGTATCTGTTTGGTCGAAAAACTGTTCATCCGCATTTGGCCTGTTCTTTTGACCATGTGTCGATGTTTCATTCGCAGGCTCCTGTTCATGGATGGTAGATGCCAAATTTTAAGTTTCTTTTCATGGTGTTGTACCTGTTGGAATTCATCAAGTCGTGTCAAACACTAACAGGAACAGTGGGAACAGGAACAGTGGGAACAGTAACAGGAGGAACAGTAACAGTGGGAACAGTAACAATGGGAACAGTAACAGTGGGAACAGTAACAGGAGGAACAGTAACAGTGGGAACAGTAACAATGGGAACAGTAACAGTGGGAACAGTAACAGGAGGAACAGTAACAGTGGGAACAGTAACAGGAGGAACAGTAACAGTGGGAACAGTAACAATGGGAACAGTAACAGTGGGAACAGTAACAATGGGAACAGTAACAGTGGGAACAGTAACAGGAGGAACAGTAACAGTGGGAACAGCAACAGTGGGAACAGTAACAGGAGGAACAGTAACAGGAAGAACAATAACAAGAGTAACAGTAATTCTACAGCTTTCTGTCATGTTCTAATGCTGTTCTCTCTAGAAAATATATCTGAAGAGGTTTCAGATGTCATCCATGCATGTTTGAGTAATCTAGTGATCTCTTCCGGGCCCTGTTCAAACAAGCCTACGTCACCCATGCTCCCACACAACAATTCTACATAAACATACAAAAACATGATACAAAACTGTACACAGCAACTTGACAAACCTGATGTGATGTGCAGTAGTTTCATTAGTGGGATGAATGCATTTTCAAAACAATAAAAGGTAACATGGTGATCTAAATATGTCATCAGTGGCATAAATTAGTTTCAGTATTATCATTTATCGTCTATATTTACATCAGCGATATATCAATCTTGAAAACGTGTCCTCCTGATTCGTTACAGGCCTAGTGTCTCGGTGCTGATTCTTGTTGTGCTCTCGGTGTGTTCCTCAGGAGGATCGAGCCCGAGGCGCTGAGGCAGGGGAACATGAGCTCTCTGGGCTTCACGTCCAAAGAACAGCGGAACCTGGCTCTGCTGGTGCACCTCATGACCACCAACCCCAAGATCCTCTACTCCCCCATGGGCTCACAGGCTGACAAGGTCATCCAGAAGGTATGTCCTGGTCAGTCCTGGTCAGTTCTGGGTCAGTTCTGTTTCAGTCCTGTAATATTCCTGTTATGTTTCAGGCTAATGAGACCTTCGCGTTTGTGGGGAATCTGACTCATTTCACTCGTTTGTGGTTAAACGTCTCAGCCCGGCTCCGGAATCTTCTGCAGGAGGACGCTCTGCAGCGCCACCTGCTGTGGCTCCAGCAGGTCAGTCCTAATACTACTGTTACTGTTGTTGTTACTACTATTGTTACTACTAATATCACTAGTAATATGAGGGATAGTACTACTGGGAGACTTTGCCCTTGGGGATGAATACTGTATAAGTGAGTCTGAATCTGAATTCAAAAGCCATGTTTGGGTGGGCTCTGTGTCTCTGCTCTGGACTCTGGTTTAGTCCTGGTTTAGATGTGTTACAATTCAAAGTGAACCAAAAAACATGGCTTAGATGTTAGTAATGATGAGATGTTCAGTCCTGGTTTAGTTCTGGTCCAGTCCTAGTTCAGTCCTGGTTTAGTCCCAGCTCAGCTCTGGTTCAGTCCTGGTTTAGTTCTAGTTGAGTCCTGGTTTAGTCCTAGTTGAGTCCTGGTTTAGTTCTGGTTCAGCCCTGGTTCAGTCCTGGTTTAGTCCCAGCTCAGCTCTGGTTCAGTCCTGGTTTAGTCCTAGTTGAGTCCTGGTTTAGTCCTAGTTTAGTCCTGGTTTAGTCCTAGTTTAGTCCTGGTTTAGTCCTAGTTTAGTCCTGGTTTAGTCCCAGCTCAGCTCTGGTTCAGTCCTGGTTTAGTCCTCGTTCAGTTTTGGTTTAGACCCGGTTCAGTCCTAGTTGAGTCCTGGTTTAGTCCTAGTTCAGTCCTGTTTGTCTTTGTCCAGCTGTCGTCGGAGCTGCAGAGACGTCCCGGTCTCTTGGACTCAGACTTGGACCTTGAGGTTCTGACCAAAGGGAACTATTCTGTCCCAAATCGCTCCAGTCTTCTGCAGCAACTGGATGCCATCGACAACGCCGCCTGTCAGTGGAACCGCTTCATGGACAAGGTACTACTACTGCTACTACTAATACTGCTGCTACTACTACTACTGTTTCTTTTATAATGTCTCTGGGTTACACCTGCATTTGACCCATCTTTCAGTGTCCTTAGTTTAAACCTGTCAGGAGCAGTTTTGGGTTGAAGTGGGAAACCGGAGGAAACCCCCCAGACACAGGGAGAACGTGCAAACTCCACACAGACACAGGGAGAACATGCAAACTCCACGCAGACACAGGGAGAACATGCAAACTCCACACAGACACAGGGAGAACATGCAAACTCCACACAGAAAGGCCCAGTTCCACCAGTGACATTCTTGGTGTGAGGCTGCGACTATTTCCCTATGAATTATATGACCTTTGACCTGGGCTTATACAATACACTGAGACATTTTACAAACCTGAGATGTTGTACTCCTTCGTTCTGATGTGCAGATTTTCATTTCTTCAGTGTTTTTGTTTTTTTGGTTTTGTCTCCGGTTGTGCCCCACATTTACTTTTAACTTAGATTAATTTGTTAAATCTATGATGTAATGTGATGTCATGTGTGATGTCATGTGTGATGTAATCTGTGATGTCATGTGTGATGTAATCTGTGATGTCATGTGTGATGTGTGGCAGGTGAGCGTGGACGTGTTTAAAGGCTTCCCCGACGAGGACAGCATCGTGAACTACACCTTAAACCAGGCCTACCACGACAACGTCTCTGTGTTTGCCAGTGAGTCCCTGGTTTAGTCCGGGTTCAGTCTTGTTTTAGTCCTGTTTTAGTCCTGTTTTAGTCCTGTTTTAGTCCTGTTTTAGTCCTGTTTTAGTCCTGTTTTAGTCCTGGTTTAGTCCTGGTTTAGTCCTGGTTTAGTCCTGGTATAGTCCCGGTTCAGTCCTGGTTCAGTCCTGTCCTTGTGTTCCAGGTGTAATATTTCAGGTTGACAGCCGGGGGGCACTGCCTCCTCACGTCCGGTATAAGATCCGTCAGAACTCCAGTTTCACAGAGAAGACCAACGAAATCAGGAGAGCGTACTGGAGACCAGGGCCCAACTCCGGAGGGAAATTCTACTTCCTGTACGGCTTCGTCTGGATCCAAGGTCTGTTGAGTTCAGTGCAAGCAGACCTGGTTCAGACCTGGTTCAGACCTGGTTCAGACCTGGTTCAGACCTGGTTCAGACCTGGTTCAGACCTGGTTCAGACCTGGTTCAGACCTGGTTCAGACCTGGTTTATTCCTGGCTTAGTTCTGGCCGAGTGGTTAACACCAGCCTCACAACAGCAGGTTCCAGGGTATTACTGTGTTTCAGATGACATCACAACATACTATAGGCCAGTAATTGATACTTTGCAATGACATTACGCTGGGGGGTTCTGCATATATGTCTATGTTGAAATACTCAGCAGTTACCATGGAAACACAATGCACACATTAGCAAACACTGACGATGTTTTGTTTAATTTTTAGATAGCTTGAAAACTCAAGAAAAAACAAAATGGACTTAAACAGCACATTTTCAGGACACTGTGGTCAGTCTCATGGTCCTGTTTAGGAGTTTGATTTTAGACAAAAATGTGAGAGTGACTCACTGAAAAACTGTTGGCTAATGCTAATGCTAATTAGCTTGTGACTGCAATGTTATTTGAGAGGAACTTGTTTAACAGCACAAGTCAGTTCTTTATGGTCAGATTGTGTTAAAATAAAACTCAGATTAAAGTCCAACAGCGCTTCAGACAGAGCAGGGCCTAGAGTTAGCATCACACTCCCAGAGAATGTGGATGACATCAGCTGCAAAGTATCAATAGACCAATCATATTTAACACAGATGGAGCAGCTAAAATGAGTCTTCTTCAAACTCAGGTTTGTAACTCTGAATTCTTGGGTCGCGTCACTAATGGATATGATCAGATTCAACATGTGTGAGTGCTGATTGTGGGAGGGGCCAATGGTGCAGTTTGGCAGCCTCACTACTGTCAGTCTGCCCCAGGGCAGCGTTTTGAGAGGCCGTGAGTCTGTAAAAGCACAAGTGGTAAGGCATCGTCGTTATTATTGCTATTATTATTGTGAAGTCAGAGGTAAAACTCCAGAGGTCTCTTACACTATCTTTAAGTCATTAAATCATCACCAGACAAATTTTTGCATCACATAGCTTTCATTATGTTTATTACACCCTCGTGCTTGTGTCAGGGCATGTAACTTATTAGCTAGTTAATTTTTTACCCATAGTAAGTCCCTTTACTGCCTGTAGATGGCGTGCTAACACCAAATCCTGATGAGGGAGTACCTGACTCATATAAAAGTACTGTGTGCTTTCAAATTAAATGTGTTCTTCCCCAATTTGAGTCAGAACCAATGTCATGTCAGTCATGCTAGCTGTTAGCTTGACTTTATTTTCATGATTTCACATGCTGTATCAGTTAAACCTCTGCTCTGTTTCATTTAAGTGAAATAGAATTTGTCTATAAAGTTTGATGAGGTTTCGATAAAAAATACAACACAATTATTTCTCAAATTGGGGAATGACAGTCCCACAAAATATGTCCTTTGACCTCTAACCTTTGACCTTTCAGACATGATCGAGAGGGCCATCATCAACACGTTTGTGGGACATGACGTGGTGGAGCCCGGGAACTACGTCCAGATGTTCCCCTATCCCTGCTACACCAGAGACGAGTAAGGACTAGACTGAGACTAAACCAGGACCAAACCAGAACTAAACCAGGACTAGACCAGGCCCTGTCTCACCCTGGTTCTTCTGTAGTTTCCTGTTTGTGATCGAGCACATGATGCCTCTGTGTATGGTGATCTCGTGGGTTTACTCTGTGGCCATGATGATCCAGCACATCGTCGCCGAGAAGGAGCATCGACTCAAAGAGGTGAAACCACAGACTGTGCATACAAATTGACAGAGCTAACACACTAGCATAGACTGTATATACAAATGGAAATAGCTAACCTGCTAGCCACCGTGTTACATACAGGAAGTGATCATGGGCACGCTTCCAGCTACATCGACTCTGGCTCCAATTCACTTTCTATGTAAAAACCATGTCCCCTCTCTCTGTACCTGCTGCTGTCAGACTCATTTTGGTCTTAAATGTTCGTATTAACCTGCTCTACATGATCCTGGGGTCTTTATGTCACTATTGTGTCTGTAAATCAAGATATGAACATTAATAACAGACAAATCAGGTGCCTTCTTTCCCTGAGGGTCACTCCTGTTAGCGTTAGCAACAGGTTTGATTCTTGTTGCTAGGCTTTCCAGGGTCTAAACATGGCCTCCCATTCAATGGGCTGTGCTCAGTGGCGCATGTCGCGAGTTTAGCCTTTAGCAGCTAGGTACATCTGGTCCTGCCCATGGACCATGCACAGTTGAGCTTTCCCCCATGAGACTTTGACGAGAGTGAACGGAGTGGCCGCGAAGGGAATAATAAATCAATTATAAATGCTAATGTTTGCATCCTGGAGCTTCTGAACCATGTTCTAAACCACTTGTTCTTGACAGTCGGACTCTGTCACATCGCTCACATGCTCGTTCATGTCGTACCATGTGACCACTCAAACTAATCAGAGCTTGAGCTTAGCTAGAGCGAACATAGAGCGTAGCCGAAGCTAATGAATAAAAAACGTTTTTTAAGACAACAGATGGATTTTGAGCTGAGAAAAAGTTTATGATCTGAAAATATGTAAGAATCACCACAAAATTCAACCTTTGTGAGATTTGTAGGTGCCCTGTTCCTGTCATTCCCTATCAGCAGTTTGTGTACACTGTGTTCTATGAGAAAAATCCTTTCTGGGCAGGAGTGATTTTTTTGTTGTAGTACCAGTGAGTGGCCACTAGTCCAGCTAGAGGACGTTCTAAGCAGCAGGACCCTCCAGTTAGTTTAATGGCTCCATGCTCAGCTCCTGCTTCCTGCTAAAACAGTGGTTAAGGGCATTAACTTCAACAACCTGACTCCTGATTGGCTCTCTGGTTGTTATGATACATTTTGTGTGACTCGTGTCTATTTCTCATGGAGGTGATGAAGACGATGGGGCTGAATAATGCCGTGCACTGGGTGGCCTGGTTCATCACTGGATTTGTGCAGCTCTCCGTGTCTGTCACCGCGCTCACCGCCATCTTGAAATACGGCCGCGTCCTGCTCCACAGCGACCCCCTCATCATCTGGCTCTTCCTCTCCATTTACGCCACCGCAACCATCATGTTCTGGTAAAGAGGAGGAGGAAGAGAGGAGGAGGAGAGGAGGCAGAGGACAGGAGGGAGAAGGGAGAGAGGAGGAGAGAGAGAGAGGAGGAGAGGAGCAGGAGGAGGAGGCGAGGATGTAGAGGAGAGGGAGAAGAAGGGAGAGAGGAGGAGGCAGAGGAGAGGAGGAAAAGAGGAGGAGAAAATGTAGAGGAGATGAGGAAGAAGGGAGAGAGGAGGTGAGGATGCAGAGGAGCAAGAAGGGACAGAGGAGAAGATGTAGGGGGGAGGTGGAGGGGAGGGGCAGAGGATGTAGATGATGTAGAGGAGGAAAAAAGGATGAAGAAGAGGAGCAGAGGATGATGATGATGGTCCTCTCTCAGAGGAGGTGCAGAGGATGACGTTCCTCCTCTCTCCTCAGAGGTGCAGAGGATGACGTTCCTCCTCTCTCCTCAGAGGTGCAGAGGATGACGTTCCTCCTCTCTCCTCAGAGGTGCTGAGGATGACGTTCCTCCTCTCAGCTGTAGAGGTGCAGAGTATGACGTTCCTCCTCTTTCCTCAGCTTCCTGGTCTCGGTGCTTTATTCCAAAGCTAAGCTGGCGTCGGCCTGCGGGGGCATCATCTACTTCCTGAGCTACGTGCCCTACATGTACATCGCCATCAGAGAAGAAGTGGCCCACGACAAGATCACGGCCTTCGAGAAGTGCATCGCCGTGAGTACCGCAAATACTGCAATACTACAAGTACTGCTGCAGTACTACAAGTATTACACATGCTACTGCAATAATACACATACTATAGGTACTTCTGCAAATACTGCAAGTACTACAAATTATGCCCTCCTCCTCCTCTCACTCATCTCTCCTCCTTGTTCTAGTCCCAGATGTGCTCTGTCTCCTCCTCCTCCTCTCACTCATCTCTCCTCCCTCTTCCAGTCCCTGATGTCCTCCTCCTCCTCTCACTCCTCTCTCCTCCTTGTTCCAGTCCCTGATGTCCACCACTGCCTTCGGCCTTGGGTCAAAGTACTTTGCGCTGTACGAGGTTGCGGGCGTGGGGATCCAGTGGAGAACCATCTGCCAGTCTCCAGTAGAGGGTGACGACTTCCACCTGGGGCTGTCCATGATGATGCTGGTGCTGGACGCGGCGCTGTACGGCGTGCTCTGCTGGTACATCGAGGCGGTGCACCCAGGTACAATGCTTTTTTTCACAACATCTTCATAAAGTTTAACGTTTGTGGAGTAGAAGTTTGGAAATGTATTTGTATGTATGTATTTGTAACACTGAGTCTCTCATAGAGTGATACAGAGTTACATAACCCCACCCTCCATCTGACACTATGACATCATCATCCTGCACCTAACTCCGCCCTGTTGCCCGTGTGTGTCTGTGCCCAGGTATGTACGGCCTCCCACGGCCTTGGTACTTCCCCCTGCAGAGGTCCTACTGGACAGGCAGCGGCCGTGTGGACTCCTGGGAGTGCTGCGGAGGAGGCGCCACCCACCTGAGCATCATGGAGGAAGACCAAGCCTGTGCCATGGACCAGCGCAGATCAGGTACCAGCTTTAGTCTGTGTTTAGACCAGGTTTAGACTTGGTTTAATTCTGGTTTAGTCCTGGTTTACACCTGGTTTAGACCTGGTTTAGTCCTGGTTTAGTCCAGTTTAGACCTGGTTTAGACCTGGTTTAGACCTGATTTAGACCTGATTTAATCCTGTTTAGACCTGGTTTAGACCTGGTTTAGACCTGGTTTAGACCTGGTTTAGACCTGGTTTAGACCTGGTTTTGTCCTGGTTTAGTCCTGGCCCAGTCCTGGCCCAGTCCTGGCCCAGTCCTGGCCCAGTCCTGGCTCAGACCTGGCTCAGTCCTGGCCCAGTCCTGGTCCAGTCCTGGTCCAGTCCTGGTCCAGTCCTGGTCCAGTCCTCGTTCATTCCTGGTTCTTGTTCCAGAGGAGCTGCGTGGTTTGGAGGAGGAGCCTGTTCATCTCCCTCTTGTCGTTTGCATCGATAAACTCACCAAAGTATATAAAAACGACGGAAAAATGGCGCTGAACCAACTGAGCCTGAACCTACACGAGGACCAGGTTGTGTCCTTCCTGGGCCATAACGGGGCCGGCAAGACCACCACCATGTGAGTACCCCGAAAACTCCACCTACAAACCACCTACAGAACAGCACCATGTCAGGTTGCTGTCTACAGTTTTGTATCATGTTTTTTGTATATTTATTCAGAATTGTCGTTGGGGAGCATGGGTGATGTTGGCTTGTGGGTGGAGCCTCGTACAGGCTCGCACTGCTAACCATAAGTAAGGTCTGAATAGGTCTTAGGCGAGATCTCTAGATTACTCAAACATGCATGGATGACTAAAACGTCTCCATGTTTTTGATGAGGGAAAATTAGAACATGCTCTTACAATCACATAATGGCCGACATAATTACCACAACAACAGAAGCGACAATCTCTCGAGCCAGAATGTTATTTTTCTGATTCAAAAGTGTTTTCTTGCTTCTGATAGGTCGATCCTCACGGGTCTGTTCCCACCCACCTCCGGCTCGGCGACCATTTATGGGCACGACATCCGCACAGAGATGGACCGGATTCGTCAGAACCTCGGAATCTGTCCTCAGCACAACGTCCTGTTTGACCGGCTCAGCGTGCATGAGCATCTATGGCTCTACTCCAGGCTCAAGGGCGTGCACGAGGACCTCATCCGCAAGGAGACCGACAAGTAGGTTTAGACCGTGTGTAGACCGGGTTTGAACTGGGTCTAGACCGTGTTTAGAGTAGGTTTGTAGCGGCTTTAGATCAGATTTAGACCGGGGTTAAACCGGGTTTAGTGCATTTTTTTTCTGGGTTCTCCTCATGTTCCTGTTTTGGTCTCCTCTGGGTTCTCCTGATGTTCCTCTCCTGTTCTGGTCTCCACTGGGTTCTCCTCATGTTCCTCTTCTGTTCTGTTCTCCATTGTGTTTTCCTCATGTTCCTCTCCTGGTCTCCTCTGGGTTCTCCTCATTTTCCTGTTTTGGTCTGCTCTGGGTTTTCCTCATGTTTCACTCTTGTCCTGGTCTCCTCTGGGTTCTCATTTTCTTCTTCTGGTATCCTCTGGGTTCTTCTCATGTTCCTGTTTTCGTCTCCTCTGGGTTGTCCTCATGTTCCTCTTCTGTTCTGTTCTCCGTTGGGTTTTCCTCATGTTCCTCTCCTGGTCTCCACTGGGTTCTCCTCATTTTCCCCTCCTGTTTTGGTTTCCTCTGGGTTCTCCTCATATTCCTGTTTTGCTCTGCTCTGGGTTTTCCTCATGTTTCTCTCCTGTTCTGGTCTCCTCTGGGTTCCATTTTCTTCTTCTGGTATCCTCTGGGTTCTTCTCATGTTCCTACTCTGTTCTAGTCTTCTCTTGGTTCTCCTCATGTTCCTCTTCTGTTCTGGTGTCCTCTGGGTTCTGCTCATGTTCCTCTTCTATTCTGGTCTCCTCTGGGTTTTCCGCATGTTCCTGTTTCGGGCTTCTCTGGGTTCTCCTCATGTTCATCTTCTATTCTGGTCTCCTCTGGGTTCTTTTTGTGTTTCTCTCCTGTTCTGGTCTCATTTGGGCTCTCCCCATGTTCATCTTCTGTTCTGGTCTCTTCAGGATGATCGTAGATTTGGGCCTGTCTCACAAGCGTCACAGCCTGGTGCAGACTCTCTCAGGGGGGATGAAGAGGAAGCTGTCTGTGGCCATTGCGTTTGTGGGCGGCTCCAGAGCCGTGATCCTGGACGAGCCCACGGCCGGAGTGGACCCCTATGCCAGGAGGGCCATCTGGGACCTCATCCTCAAGTACAAGCAGGGTAAGATCAGGTTGAGACAGGGGAGAAACCGAGAAAAGAGCGAGTTTAGGGCTGGCATCAGACTGGAGTTAAACCAGGTTTGACCAGGGTTAGACCAGGGTACAACCGGGTTTAGACCGGGTTTAGCCCGGATTTAGACCGGGTTTAGACCACCAGCGTGCGGCGAGGTTTAGTCCTGGTTCAGTCCTGATTCAGTCCTGGTTTAAACTTGGTTCAGATCTGGTCCAGTTGTGGTTCAGACCTGGCTCAGACCTGGTTCAGACCTGGTTCAGGTCTGATTCAGGTCTGGTTCAGTGGTGGTTTAGACCTGGTTCAGTCCTGGTTCAGTCCTGGTTCAGACCTGGTTCAGACCTGGTTCAGACCTGGTTCAGACTAGGTTCAGACCTGGTTTAGAGCTGGTTCAGACCTGGTTTAGTTCCGGTTCTCTCTGTCCAGGCCGGACTATCCTTCTCTCCACTCATCACATGGATGAGGCAGATCTTCTTGGAGACAGAATTGCCATCATCTCTCATGGGCGTCTGCAGTGCTGCGGGTCACCGCTGTTCCTCAAGAGCACCTACGGAGACGGATACAAGCTCACGCTGGTCAAGAGGCAGAGCGACACGGGGGAGACAGGTGAGACGGGCCAGAGGGGTGAGATTGGGGAGACAGGGAGACAGGTGAGCACCTACAGAGATGGATACAAGCTCATGCTGGTCAAGAGGCAGAACGACACGGGGGAGACGGGTGAGGCGAGTCGGAGGGGTAAGACTGGGGAGAGGGAGGTGATGGGGGAGACAGGGTACACGGACTCTGGCTCCAATTCACTTTCTCTGTAAAAACTATGTCCCCTCTCTCTGTAACTGCTGCTGTCAGACTCGTCATTTTGGTCGTGAATGTTTGTATTAACCCTCTACAGGATCCTGGGGTTTTTATTTCACTACTGTGTCCAGCAGGTTTAATTGAAGCGTTGCTAAACTAGCAGTAGGAGGAGGCATGTACCTTCAACAGCCTCACTCCTGATTGTCTCATCACGCCCATGATCACTTCCTGTTTGTCTATGTACAGTCCATGGGAATGACCCTGTTTTGCCTCCCCTCAGGTTCGGGTCAGCCCCCTCCCTCCCCCACGGCCCCTCCCTCTCTCTTAGCCCCTCCCTCCCCTTTGTCCCCGCCTTCTCTCTGCTCAGAGCCCAGAGTCTCTCAGTTTGTGCGTCAGTTCGTCCCGTCCTGTCTCCTCGTGTCCGACTCCAACACGGAGCTGTCCTACATCCTGCCGTCGGATGCCGCAAGGAAAGGCGGCTTTGAGCGCCTCTTTCAGGTTAGACAAGGAACTGCAAAAGAGAGATGAAATCAGCGCTATGGGACAACATCTGAAAAACATCTGACACATCTCTCTCTCTCTCTCTACGAACCCCCCCCGTCCCTCACTCTCCTGTCTCTCTCTCTCCTGCTTCTGTCTCTCCTCCTGCCCCTATCTCTCGCTCTTCTCCTCTCCCTCTCTCCTCTCTCTCCTCCCTCCTCTGCCTCTCTTTCCTCCTCCTACTGTCTCCCCCCTCTCTCCTGTCTCTCTGTTCTCCCCCTCTCATTTCCTCCACCTCTCTCATGTCTCTCTCCCTCTCTCTCCTCCTCCGCCTCTCTCACCTCTCTCTCCTCCTCTGCCTCTCTCCTCTCTTTCCTCCTCTTCCTACTGTCTCCCCCTCCTGTCTCTCTCCTTCCCCAATCTCTCTCTCTCTCTCTTTTTCCTGTTTCTCTCTTTCTCCTCCTCTGCCTCTCTAACCTCTCTCCCCTCCTCTGCCTCTCCTCTCTTTCCTCCTCCTACTGTCTCCCCCCCTCCTGTCTCTCTCCTCTCCCAATCTCTCTCTTTCTCTCTCTTTCCTGTCTCTCTCTCTCTCTCTCTCTCTCCTCCTGTCTTTTCCCTCTCAGGCTCTGGAGAGCAGTCTTCACAGCTTGGCTCTCACAAGCTTTGGTCTGATGGACACCACACTGGAAGAGGTCTTCCTGAAGGTGTCTGAGGAGGACCTGTCTGTGGAGGACAGCGATATGGGTACTCTCCCTCTCTCTCTCTCTGTCCTCACTTCAGTCTGACCTGAGTCTTTCCTTCCTCAGTCTCTCACTTGTTGTTGATCAGAGTAACGGCTGTTTTCTTGAGCAGTGCTTTGTGTTTGTGCAGATGTGAAGGGCTCCCCCTGCAGGTCGCCTCCGGGCTCTGCAGCCACTGGCCCCTCAGAGCGCCCCCCGGTGGAGGAGAGCCAGGAACTGCAGAGCCCCGGGCCCAGCCGCGGCCGGGCGTCTGTGGGGTCAGCGAGTTCGGCGGGGTCGGCAGGCTCTGTGGGGTCTGTTCGGGGTGATGAGGGCGGGCTGTACTCTGAGTTTTATGGAGAATATTCGCCACTGTTTGACACCGGGAACGAGTCCGACGTGAGCCTCAGAGGTACGGCTCCTTAACATGTATGTCTGTTTGTGTTTTTACCTCCAAATCAAAAACGCACCTGGAATTTCATTCTGTCTCCCTCTGCACACTCTGTTACACCTTGTGAGGTCATTATAAAATTATAAAGGGACCGGCCTCCTGCTGGTGCCCAGAGTCAGGACTAAACATGGAGAATCAGCGTTTCAGTTTTCTGCAGCTAAAACCTGAAACATTCTTCCTGAAGATGTGGGACAGACCTCTACTTTGACAATGTTTAAATCCAGGCTCAAAACAGTTCTGTTTATCTGTGCATACGACCGAAAGGTTTTTATTCTGCACTCTTCTATTTTAATGGTAATTTTATGATGATTATTTGTGATTATTTATGTTTTGATTTGTGTGATTTTAAAGTCCTTCTTATTCTGTAAAGCACTTCGAATTACTTTGTGTACGAATTGTGCTGTACAAATAAACTTGCCTTGCCTTGCCATAAAAGATGATTCTGAACTGTAAATATGACAGAATCATATAATAATAAACTAATACCACCTTACACTAGAGTGTACAGGGTTCTGTGGTGCTGACTCTGCTGTGTTCGCTGTGGCCCACAGGGGACGCTGATGAGCCCGCGGAGCAGGAAGAGAGTGGCCTGCCGGAAGGGCGGGGGCGGTACAGGCTGGAGGGGTGGAGCCTGAAGGTGGCACAGTTTCATGGTTTGATGGTGAAGCGGTTTCACTGCGCCAAACGAAACACCAAACTGCTGTTCTCTCAGATCCTGCTGCCCGCCTGCTTCGTCTGCGTCGCCATGACCGTCGCCCTGTCCGTGCCCCGCATCGGTAACAGAACTGTCAAATATAGTACTACAACTACAACTACACGATCAATATTAATACTGCACATCATTATTATTACTTATTACTGAGCTAAAGCTTGGGCATAATTGGGTCTTCCAAATGGAGGATAACAAAGTCAGTGTGGCCATCACAAAGCCCTGATCTCAATCCTATTGAAAATGTATGAGTAGGAGGCATGTGCGAGTAAGGCGGCCTACAAACTTGGCTCAGTTACACCAGTTCTGCCAGGATGGGCCAAATGGGCCAAAACTATTGTCAGAAGCTTGTGGAAGGAGTTCCAATATTTGACCCAAGTCATGCAGTATAAAGGCAATGCGACCAAATACTAATGAAATGCATGTAAACTTCTGACTTTGAAGAAAGTCATGAAAAATTGTCTAAATATTCCTTCTCTCATTATTGTGCCATTTAGCAAACATAATCATTTTGATAATCCTAATTGACCTAAAACAGGAAAATTTTTGTCTGATTTCACATCAGTGAGGAAAAAAGCGTGTGAGTCTTGTCATATAGTGTGTGTAAACTTGTCCTGCTTCTCTTCCTTTGCTGTAGGAGACCTGCCACCTTTGGTCCTGTCTCCCTCTCAGTATCACAACTACACCCAGCCCCGAGGAAACTTCATCCCCTTTGCCAACGAGGACCGTCCCCAGTACAGGTACGCCTCTCTTCCACTGGCACAGCTCCCTCAGGGCCTTGGGGCATTTCTGTGGAGCGGGTCTGTGGCGCGGCTCCCTCCGCTAGGTCCAGGGGCCGGGATCTGCTCCGTGAGACACTGACATCACCCAAACAGAACATGTTTTATTAATAAATGAAATCTAAATTGTATCTGAATTATACTTTTAATCACGAGGCCTGATCTCACAAAAACATGTTTACGAATTAAGTTTGTGGTGCTGTGAGATTAGGCTAAAGCTAATGCTAAAGCTAAAGTTAAAGCTTATGCTAAAGCTAATGCATTTATTTCACTTCTTGTTGTTTTTACCGTCTCTTAAAAAGTTTGACTCAAGTCAGATATTTTATGACCTGAAAATATCACTTTATATTTGAGTGCTGTTAATCCATAAACAGGAAACAGCTGTTAGCTGTGCGCTAGCTTTGTTTTGCGGAGAATATCGGCTTAACATACAAGTTCCCATCACTTGAAATACAGCATTTTAAAACAAGTTCCCGTTTGATGAGAGATTATTATTTTATGTTTATATCTGTTTTGGTCATATTTCTCCTGAGTTGTTATCGTCGTACTGCGTTATCTCTCATCAAATCATCTGTTTGGTCCAACCACATGTGGAGCCATACCAGGAGCTAATACCCTCCAGGGTCATACACTTTTTGAGCCAGTACCCTCCCTGGTCAGACCCTCAAACGGGGCGGTTCACTTTAGACAGCAGAGACACTTGTGGCCTGGGCCAATCTCCTCCAAAGTGAACCTAATGATACTAATGAACCTCCTGATTCTGCCCCTAGTTGATAGTGTGGATTGTAAAACACATTGAGCTGTCTTTTCAAAATACTGTATATTTCTCATGTGATATTTGTCATACAGTCCCGTGTCTCTTGTGTGATGAGTCCCTGTGTGTTGTAGGAGCTCCCAGTCACCTGACGCTAGTCCTGCAGCGATCGTGCACACGCTGCGCCTGCCGTCGGGGGTGGGTGCGACGTGCGTGCTGCGGGCGCCACACAACGGCACCCTGGATGCTCTGGCCCTGTCTCTGTCCTTGTCGCTGTCCCTGTCGCCATCTCTGCCGAGTTTTAAGGCGGCGGCCGTTCAATGCTTCGATCGCATGTGTTTGGACTCTCTCACTCCTGGTGCACCGCTTTCAAACTTTGTCCCGCCCCCTCCCTCCCCCGCGCCCTCTGACCCCGACCCACGATTTGACGACTCACTCTGGAACTTCACCGTGGCTCCGCCCACCACCGTTCATGGTCAGACCTGTTTTAGTCCTCGTTAGGTTCTGGCTTAGTCCTGCTTTTCTTTGTTAAAAATACCAAGATTAAAATCTGTGTGCTGACTACCTCCCGAGTGAAAATACATTATCAAAGTTCACAAATTGCAGGCTTTTCGAAGATTCACACAAAATAAAAATGGACCCAGAACAGACCCTTGTGGAACTCCACATCTGATATTTTTACATTCAGAACCTTGTCCATTAAAATGTACTGTTTCAGATGTCCTGCTTTAGTTCTAATTTAGTCCTTGTTTAGACCTGCTTCACTCCTGCTTTAGTCCTGGTTCAGTCCTGGTTTAGTCCTGGTTTAATCCTGGTTTTGTCCCGATTTAGTCCTGATTTAGTCGCGGTTCAGTCCCAGTTTAGACCCGGTTCAGTCCTGGTGTAGACCTGTGTCTCTGTCTCTCTCTCAGTGACCTCTGTGCCGGCGCTGCCTCTCTCAGTACATGAGCCAGTTCGCTGTGTTTGTTCGATGACGGGCACAGGCTTCTCCTGCCCCAGCGGCGTGGGAGGGCATCCGCCCCTGGCCAAAGTGGTGACGGGCGACATCCTGGTGGACATCACTGGGAGGAACGTGTCCGAGTATCTGCTTTATACGTCTGACCGGCTGAGACTGCACAGGTCAGACACACAAGCAAGCAGGCCTACGAGGGGGTTAGTCCTGGTTTAGACCTGGTTTAGTCCTGATTTAGTTCTGGTTTAGTCCTGGTTCAGTCCTGTTCAGTTCTGGTTTAGTCCTGGTTTAGGCCTGGTTCAGTCATAGTTTAGTCCTGGTTTAGTCCTGGTTTAGTCCTGGTTCAGTCCTAGTTTAGTCCTGGTTTAGTCCTGGTTCAGTCCTGGTTTAGTCCTTTTGCAGTCCTGGTTTAGTCCTGGTTCAGTCCTGGTTCAGTCCTAGTTTAGTCCTGTTTTAGTCCTGGTTCAGTCCTGGTTTAGTCCTGGTTCAGTCCTGGTTTAGTCCTGGTTTACTCCTGGTTCAGTCCTGGTTCAGTCCTGGTTCAGTCCTGGTTTAGTCCTTTTGCAGTCCTGGTTTAGTCCTGGTTCAGTCCTGGTTTAGTCCTGGTTTAGTCCTGGTTTAGTTCTGGTTTAGTCCTGGTTCAGTCCTGGTTCGTCCTGGTTTAGTCCTGGTTTAGTTCTGGTTTAGTCCTGGTTTAGTCCTGGTTTAGTCCTGGTTCAGTCCTAGTTCAGTCCTGGTTCAGCTCTGGTTCAGCCCTGGTTCAGCCCTGGTTTAGCCCTGGTTTAGTCCTGGTTTAGTCCTGGTTCAGTCCTGGTTTAGTCCTGGTTTAGTCCTGGTTTAGTCCTGGTTTAGTCCTGGTTTTCTCTCATACTAAACCCTGCCTCTCAGATACGGGGGTCTGACTGTTGGGAACATTCAGAAGTCGGTTCCGGCCTCGTTTGGATCCAGAGTTCCTCCGATGGTCCGGAAGATCGCGGTGAGACGAGCGGCTCAGGTACGCCCCCTGCTGGGTTGGAGTTGGACACAAACTCAGTTTTCTGCTTTGAACTAAATCAGTTTTTATCAGCTTGAAGATTCAGATCTCCAGTTTTTCCAAGTTCAGTTTTATATTTTCTCTCAGAAATTTTAATTTCACTTTCCCTTGAGTTAGAAATATCTTCTTCAGTCTTTGCACTGGCTCCTGTTTGTGTGGGGGGTATTTCCCAACACAGTTTAAAGTTCAGACCTGGGTTCAAACAGGTTAAGATTAGGGTTTAGGTTAAGTTTAGGATCAGTCTCCAGGAAGTCAATGAAAGTCAATGGAATGTCTCCACAAAACACAGAAATCAAACGTGTGTGTCTGTGTGTGCGTCTCTGTATGTCTTTGTCTGTGTGTGTGTCTGTCTGTGTCTCTGTGTGTTTTTGTGTGTCTCCGTGTGTGTGTTTGTGTGTGTCTCTGTGTCTCTGCAGGTGCTGTACAATAACAAAGGCTACCACAGCATGCCTACATATCTGAACGTGCTCAACAACGCCATCCTCAGGGCAAACCTGCCGCCGTCCAGAGGCAACCCGGCCGCCTACGGTAGGCCCGCCCCCGCCACCACAACCGCAACAAGCCCTGCCCATTCAAGTGAACAGGCCGAGCTCAATGGCACATGTCTCTACATTAGTTTTTAGTGGCTAGCGAATGCACACGGGTGTGCGCAAGGACCTCTCTCACCAATCAGAGCAAGAGTAGCTCGAGCGGATTACAATTACGATTACGATTATAAAGCTGTTTTTAAGACAAGAGCTGGAAAAAAGTTTATGATCTGAAAATAGATAAAACCTGTGTGAAAGCTGTAGGTGCCCTGTCGGTCCCTGTCGGTCCCCGTCGGTCCCCGTCAGCCCCTGTCAGCCCCTGTCAGCCCCTGTCAGCCCCTGTCGGTCCCTGTCAGTCCCTGTCAGTCCCTGTCAGCTGAACACGAGTAGTTTATGATTACATTGCGCTCTATTAGAACAATCCTTTCTGGGCAGGAGGGATTTTTTCGTTGTAGTACCAATGAGTGGCCACTAGTCCAACTCAAGTGCGCTCTAAGCAGCAAGACCCTCCCGTTCGTTTAATGGCTTCATGACGCACACCCACCACCAGGGGTCTCTGTCATGAAACGTGTCGCCTGTGAGCTCACATCTGTTTGTCTTTTGTTCAAAGGCATCACTCTGACGAACCATCCGATGAACCGGACCAGCGCCAGTCTGTCACTGGACTACCTGTAAGTGACGTCACTGCCACCGCCGTCACTCCTGCGGCGTGCATGTATTTAAACTGTTTTGTTCTCGTGTTGTTCCAAGGCTGCAGGGCACAGACGTGGTCATTGCCATCTTCATCATCGTGGCCATGTCCTTCGTCCCCGCCTCCTTCGTCGTTTTCCTTGTCTCTGAGAAATCCTCCAAAGCCAAACACCTGCAGTTTGTCAGCGGCTGCGATCCCGTCATCTACTGGCTCTCCAACTACGTGTGGGACATGGTGAGCAGACAGGAGCAGACGGGAGCAGACGGGAGCAGACAGGAGCAGGCAGGAGCAGGCAGGAGCAGACAGGAGCAGACAGGAGCACACAGGAGCAGACAGGAGCAGGCAGGAGCACACAGGAGGAAACAGGAGCAGGCAGGAGCACACAGGAGCAGACACAAGCAGACAGGAGCAGACGGAAGCAGACACGAGCAGGCAGGAGCAGGCAGGAGCACACAGGAGCACACAGGAGCACACAGGAGCAGACACGAGCAGGCAGGAGCAGGCAGGAGCACACAGGAGCACACAGGAGCACACAGGAGCACACAGGAGCACACAGGAGCACACAGGAGCACACAGGAGCACACAGGAGCACACAGGAGCACTGACCCTGTCTCTCTTTACAGTTGAACTACCTGGTCCCTGCCACTTGCTGTGTGTTCATCCTGTTCGTGTTCGACCTCCCGGCCTACACTTCCCACACCAACTTCCCTGCCGTGCTCGCGCTGTTCCTGCTCTACGGGTCAGACTCTACAGAACTACCGACAGTCTGCAGCCGATTTCATTAGCATTTCCCAGGCCGTGATGCTAACTCTAAGCACTGCTCTGTCTTTTAAAACATATTTTAGCACAATCTGGCCATAAAGAATTTGGCTTATCTGAACAACAGGTGAGCGGATTTGTGTTGTTAAACAAGTCCCTCTCAAATAACATTGCAGTCACAAGCTAGCTAGCATTAGCTAACAGTTTTTCAGTTCGTCGCTCTCACCTTCTTGTTGAAAATAAAACTCTTAAACTTGAGCTCTTTAGTTTCCAGACGATCTTAAAAATTTTTGGGCAGGATTTGTTAATGTGTGAGAGTGACTAACTGAAAAACTGTTGGCTAATGCTAATGCTAGCTAGCTTGTGACTGTAATGTTTTTTGAGAGCGACTTGTTTAACAGCACAGATCAACTCACCTGTTGTAGTCAGACAGAGCAGTGCCTCCAGTTAGCATCACACTCAATGCTGCAGAGTCTCTGTTGTAAAGTACTTGTACTTGTGTCTGTTCTGTAGCTGGTCCATCACTCCGATCATGTACCCGGCGTCGTTCTGGTTCGAGGTCCCGAGCACGGCTTACGTCTTCCTTATCGTCATCAACCTCTTCATCGGCATCACCGCCACCGTCGCCACCTTCCTCCTGCAACTGTTTGAACACGACAAGGTATTACCACATGATGACATCACAAGGTGGAACGGAGTGTTTTCAGTCTAAGAGAAGAACTCAGACGCCTAAATATGTAGGGTTTGTGTGTTAAACATGTGTGAATGAAACAAAACACAACTCCAGGTCTCAAAGCAGTGTTCTGTCTTGTACTCACCATGAGAGAGTCCCAGGTGAAGTTCTGGGTCAGGTCTGTGGAGGGGCGAGCTGAGTCCATGTGTCTGTGTGCAGGACCTGAAGAGGGTCAACTCTTACCTCAAGTCCTGCTTCCTGATCTTCCCAAACTACAACCTGGGCCACGGCCTCATGGAGATGGCCTACAACGAGTACCTGAACGAGTACTACGCCAAGATTGGTACTAGACCTGGACCAGGACCGGACCAGGACTAGACCACGACCAGGACTGGACCAGGACTAGACCAAGACCAGAACTAAAGCAGGGCTAATTCCTCTCTCCCTCTCACTTCCCTCTATCTCTCACTCTTCTCTACTCCTCTCCACCTCCTCCTCTCCACCTCCCCCTCTCCTTGTCTCGTCCTCGCTCAGGTCAGTTTGATAAGGTCAAGTCTCCGTTCCAGTGGGACATTGTGACACGGGGGCTCGTTGCCATGACGATCGAAGGTTTCGTGGGGTTCTTCATCACCCTCCTCTGTCAATACAACTTCCTCCGCAAACCTCCGTAAGACTCCTCTGCTCCTCCTTTGCATTCTCATCTCCTCCTCTGCATCCTCAGCTCCTCCTCTTCTCCTCCTCTGCATCCTCTTTTCCTCCTCTGCTCCTCATCTGCATTCTCAGCTCCTCCTCAGCTCCTCCTCTGCATCACCTGCATTATCTGCATCATCTGCCCGTCCTTTGCATCCTCTTCTCCTTTGCACTATCTAACCTTCCTCTCCTCCTATCCCCCTCTCCGCCTCTCCTCCTGTCCTCTGGTCTCTCGTCCTCTCTTCCTCCTCCTGTCCTACTCCTCTCTTCCTCCTCCTCCTCTCCCCTGTCTCTCCTCCTCTCCCCCCTCGCTTTCTCCTCTCCTCCCCCTCTCCTCTGGTCTCTCCTCCTCCTCCTCTTCTCTCTTCCAGGCGTGTTCCTGTGGTCGTTCAGCCCATAGACGATGATGATGAAGATGTTGCATGTGAGAGGAGGAGGGTGCTCAGAGGAGACGCCGACCAAGACGTTCTGAAGATACAGAACCTTACCAAGGTCAGAGGTCACATGACATCAAGGTCAGAGGTCACATGACATAAGCACATTTAGAATACGTCTGGTTTAACTGTAAAAAATGTGAGGCTAGCAATTATAGCAGCTAATCTGGAGTATCATAGCAACCGAAGAGCCAATCTGAAGTGAGGCTGTTGAAGGTAACGCCCCTTCTCGCCCGCACCGCAGATTTAGCATGGAGCAGGTGCTAAGCAACGCTGTCAATCAAACCTGCTGCTAACGCTTATTTATATTGTGATTTAAAATGTACAAATTGTAACATAAAGATCCACAGAGTCACAGATTAAAACAACAGAAACACAAGTCCTGGTCCAATCCTGTTCCAGTCCTGGTTCAGTCCTAGTTCAGTCCCAGCTCAGTACTGGACCAGTCCTGGTTCAGTTCTGGTCTTGTTGCAGGTGTATAAGTCCCGTAAAATGGGCCGGATCCTAGCTGTGGACCGCCTGTGCCTCGGTGTTCGTCCGGGGGAATGCTTCGGACTTTTGGGAGTGAATGGAGCCGGAAAAACGTCTACCTTCAAAATGCTGACGGGAGACGAGAGCACGAGCGGAGGAGAGGCCTACATCTGCGGAAACAGGTCTGGACAAAGACTAGGACTGGACCAGGACTAGACCGGGTCTGGACCGGGACTGGACTAGGACTAGACCAGGTCTGGACCGGGACTGGACCAGGACTGGATCAGGACTAGACTATGACTAGACCACCTTTAGACAAGTACTATAGCAGGAACCAGTCTTGATCAGGATGAGATCAGGATGGGACTGGATCTAAACTCAGTCTAAACCCAGTCTAACCTGGTCTAAACCCGTCTCCTGGTCTAAACCTTGTCTAACCCAGTCTAACCCGGTCTAACCCGGTCTAACCCGGTCTAACCCGGTCTAACCCGGTCTCTGTGCAGTGTGCTGAGGGAGCTGTTGAAGGTGCAGCTCACTGTAGGATACTGTCCTCAGTTTGATGCTTTGTTTGACGACCTCACAGCCCGAGAGCATCTGCAGCTCTACACACGCCTGAGGGGGGCGCCATGGAGCGACCAGGCCAGGGTCAGTGCCCTCCCTCCTGTGTCCCTGTGTGTCAGATGTCCTCCCTGTGTGTCAGATGTCCTCCCTGTGTGTCAGATGTCCTCCCTGTGTGTCAGATGTCCTCCCTGTGTGTCAGATGTCCTCCCTGTGTGTCAGATGTCCTCCCTGTGTGTCAGATGTCCTTCCTTTCTGTAGTTGGGGACAGGTTGTGGTTGGATAAACATGGTAGGATATTCAACCTTATTGCTATGGAAACGCCTGATCAGTTCCGGTTGCGTCCTGCAGGTGGTGCAGTGGGCTCTGGAGAAGCTGGATCTGTGTAAATATGCAGACGAGCCAGCGGCGACCTACAGCGGCGGCAACAAACGCAAACTGTCCACCGCCATCGCCCTCATCGGCTTTCCTCCCCTCATCTTCCTTGTGAGAACAGTCCCACTCACACACACATACACACAAACACACATACACACACACCCCCCGACACACATACACACACGCAAACACACACGCAAACACACAGACTCACACATGCATTTGTCTGAAATGTTCCGTAATATCTCGCTCTCTCTTTGTGTCAGGACGAGCCCACCTCTGGGATGGATCCTAAAGCTCGCAGGTTTCTCTGGAACCTCATCCTCGACATCATCAAAACGGGACGCTCAGTGGTGCTGACGTCACACAGGTGAGACAAGTGACACCTGATGTCACATGAGTGAGATATGTGACACCTGTATGGCTACTATGTGTGTAGTACCTAGTACATGTGCGTAGTACATGTAGTACACATGTGTTTGTGTGTTCAGTATGGAGGAGTGTGAGGCCCTCTGTACACGGCTTGGCATCATGGTCAACGGACGCCTCAAGTGTCTCGGCAGCATTCAGCACCTCAAGAACAGGTAAAGTCCTGGTTTAGTCCTGGTCCAGACCCGGTCTAAACCCTGTTCTCTGTGCAGGTTTGGAGACGGGTACATGATCACAGTCAGGACCAAATCCAGCTCCAATGTGAAAGAAGTGGTTCGGTTCTTCAGCAGGAACTTCCCCGAGGCGCTGCTCAAGGTCAAAACACTATGTACTGTGTATATATATATACATGCCACATTTGATGGTCACTTGTGTAAGTGGCTTGTCATTGGCCTCAAGGGTGGTTTTCCACAACTTCATCGAGTTTGCAATGAAGGCTCTTAGAGTCCCGTTGATGTTGTCCAGCTCCAGGCATTCAATGATCCATGTGTGTGGCACTGAGTCGTAGGCTTTCTTGTTATCAATCCAGGCAGTGCACAGGTTGGTCTGACGGGTTCTGCAGTTTTGGGCTCTGTCTATACCCTGTCTATACTCTGTCTATACTCTGTCTATACTGTGTCTATACTCTGTCTATACTCTGTCTACACCCTGTCTACACCCTGTCTATACTCTGTCTATACTCTGTCTATATTCTGTCTATACTCTGTCTATACTCTGTCTATACTCTGTCTATACTCTGTCTATACTCTGTCTATACTGTGTCTATACTCTGTCGACACCCTGTCTACACCCTGTCTATACTCTGTCTATACTCTGTCTATATTCTGTCTACACTCTGTCTATACTCTGTCTATACTCTGTCTATACTCTGTCTACACCCTGTCTACACCCTGTCTACACTCTGTCTATACTCTGTCTATACTCTGTCTATACTCTGTCTATACTCTGTCTATACTCTGTCTATACTCTGTCTATACTCTGTCTATACTCTGTCTATACTCTGTCTATAGTCTGTCTATACTCTGTACACTTACTCTGAACCTGAAAAACTCTGGACTGGTTTATATTTTATACAGAATAATTTGAATACAACAGTTTGAAGGATTTACAACAGAATTATAATGAAAAGTCCAGTTTCGTTTAGTTTGCCTGAATTCTTCACAAAATGGCTGCTAGTTACTGTTCGTTACCATAGCAATAATCTCTTTAGCCTTCATTAAAACCACCTTGGGATGAACAGTGAACATATCTAGACTCCAGTGAGGTACTCACCCAGACCTGGGCTCTGGTTATGACCTGGTCTTACTGTAGTCCTGTTTCTGACCCGATCACTTCTTCTGATCCGGTCTTGGTTCTGGTCTTGTTGCAGGAGCAGCACCACACCAAAGTCCAGTTCCAGCTGAAGTCCGAGCGCTTGTCTCTAGCTCAGGTTTTCAGTAAAATGCAAAGAGTTGTGGATCTGCTCGGCATCCAGGACTATTCAGTGAGCCAGACCACCCTGGACAACGTAAGTCCTCAACCAGGACTAGAGCTTGACTAGACCTGGACTAGACCAGGACTGAACCAGGACTAGACTAGGACTAGACCAGGAGTATTCAGTGAGCCAGACCACCCTGGACAATGTCAGTCCTGAACCAGGACCAGGACTGAGACAGGACTGAAACAGAACTAAACCAGGACTACATCAGGACTGAACCAGGATTTGATGTTTGCCTGTTGTTTTTCAGGTGTTTGTGAACTTTGCAAAGCAGCAGAGTGATAATCTGGAGCAGGAGGAGGTGGCGCCCCCCGGTGGAGGACAGTCTCCTCTGCAGTGGCTCCGCAGTCTGCTAAAGTCTCGCTCGGTCCAGACTGAACTGTCACCTCTGATCAACGACGCCCCTGAAGAGCTCAGCGATGATGAACGCCTCATCAGCTTCGAGGAGGAGCGGGTCAGTCTGGTTTAGACCTGGTTTAGACCTGGTTTAGTCCTGGTTTAGTTCAGGTTGAGTTGTGGTTTAGACCTAGTTTAGTCCTGGTTTAGTCCTGGTTTAGACCTAGTTTAGTCCTGGTTTAGACCCAAGTTGAACCCGGTTTTGAGTGCCCGAGTCGGGTTTCCGGGATTAAGCAGGGACTACCAGACTTCCCTTTCCCCAGACACTTCCTCTTCTCACTCGTACCAGGTTCTTATTAGATGTAAATTCCAATCGCTTTCTCTTTTTCCCCCTCTGTCCTTCTCTCCATCCTCTCCCTCCTTTTCCTCCTCCTCTCTCCGTCACAGGTGCAGTTGTCGTTTAACACAGACACTTTGTGCTGAGGAGAAAAAGACTCTGATCTGCACAAAACAGAACCAACCAAAAGAGGCCGTGATGTCACCAGCCAATCACACGAGCCGCTCCTGTCTCCACCACAGATTGTATATATAAATGGACAGAGCTAACCTGCTAGCAGCGGTGTTCCAAACAGGAAGTGATCATGGGTGCACTTCCAGCTCCATCAACTCTGGCTCCAATTCACTTTCTATTTAAAAACTGTGTCCCCTCTCTCTGTACCTGCTGCTGTCAGACTCATCATTTTGGTCTTAAATGTTCGTATTAACCCGCTCTACATGATCCTGGGGTTTTTATTTCACTATTTTGTCTCAAAATCAATGATCGCTCCCGCTAGTGTTAGCAACATGGATGACTGACAGTGTTGCTAAGCGCCTGCTTTCTGCTAAACCAGTGGTGCGGGCGAAAAGGGGCCTTACCTTCAAAAGCCTGGATTCTGAATGGCTCTTTGTTTGCTATGATACTCGCAGTCAGAATTAAAAATATTAAACTGTGCTCCAGATTAGCCGCTATAACTGCTAGCCTCGATGAGCTTCAGTTGGAGCTGGTGACATCACACTCACTCAGCTTCTTCTTTACACAGTCTTTGGTCTCCGTCCACACTCCAGAATGAAACCTTTCCCTCAGTGTGTGCTTTTCAGACTGTAGAATGTGATGATGTCATACTCCAGATGGGGTCAGGGGTCACGCACAGTTCTCTTGATTACACTGGACTTTACCATGAAATATTCAAAAGATAAACTCACAAATAATGAAACTGATCATTTCTATCAGAGACTAACGGCAAGAACTCACTGTGTTACAACAGCAACAGCAACAACAACAACAAGTAACAACAACTGCAACAACAACAGCAGCAATGACAGCACCAACACTAACCATGATGACAACACAAATCAACAAAACTCACTTTATCTGCTCCATCTGTGTTAAATGATTGGTCTATAGAATGTTATGTCATCTGAAACAGCGACAAATCAAACAAACTGACAGATCCCATCGAACAGCTCAATCTCCAAAACGAAGCCTAAAAAGTGTCCACACCTCACCAACAGTTTAAAGAGGGGGTATTCTTTTAGCTTTCCCCTGTGTTCTAACAGACTAAACCAGGACTAAGCCAGGACTAAACCAGGACTAAACCAGGACTAAACCAGGACTAAACCAGGACTAAACCAGGACTGAACCAGAACTGAACCAGGAATAAACCATGTCTAAACCAGGTCAAAACCAGGACCAAACCAGGTCTAAACCAGGGCTGAACAGGACTAAACCAAGACTAAACCAGGTCTAGACCAGGACTAAGAGGGGGTATTCGTTTAGCTTTCCCCTGTGTTCTAACAGACTAAACCAGGACTAAACCAGGACTGAACCAGAACTAAACCAGGACTAAACCAAGACTGAACCAGAACTGAACCAGGACTAAATCAGGACTAAACCACATCTAGACCAGGACTAAGAGGGGGTATTCTTTGAGCTCTGTCCCATGTTCTGACACCGTTCTCTCATTAAAAACATGCCTTTAGGGGTTTTAGATGTCATTCATGCATGTTTGAGTAATCTAGGGATCTGTCCTGGACCCTGTTCAAACCCTCCTTACAGTTAGCAGTACGACTCGATGACTGGGATGCAGCTGATTGTGTTGTGATAGTGCTCTGAAGGGGGAGGGACTTAACATAGAGAGCAATGGGAGGGGAGACTCAGAGCGTCAGAAACAAAAGTGAAACTTGTAAAACATGTTAATATGTTTTGTGCGAATATAGCATTTCAAAACAATAAGAGGAAACATGATGATCTAAATGTATTGTGTTACTGTTAAAAGTAAATACCCCCTCTTTAATACTCCAGAGAAGTAAATAGAAGTAAAAGAATTTAATACTCCTGAGAAGTAAATACCTCATCTTTAATACCCCATAGAAGTAAATACCCCCTCTTTAATACTCCATAGAAGAAAATACAGGGATTACTTTACTTTAATTAAAACCTGATGTCAGAGACGGTCGAATGTTCAGGACAAAGCTCATTTTCTCTGTAAAAATTGTTTGTGTTTTTACAGAGAAAAAATATTTTTTTTATTTTATTTATGTGACAAAATGTTCCTCATAGTGAGAGTGACAACTACTGGACTGAAAATGGACAAAACTTGGACTAAACCAGGACTAAACTGACACTGAACCAGGACTAAATGAGGACTAAATCAGGACTAAATCGGGACTAAACTAGGACTAAAAAGGGACTGAACCAGGACTAAACGGGAAACTGGAGTTAACAGGACTTGTTCTGGTCTAAACTTGTACAGATGTAATATTTTTGAATAAACGATTGTCTGAAACTCTCTGTAGTCTGCTTTTCTCCTGAGCATCAGAGCAGTGAAGGCCTCTGACCTCAGGCCTCAGACTTCAGGCCTCAGGCCTCTGACCTCAGACCCCTGACCTTAAGCCTTAGACCTCAGATCTCTGACCTCAGGCCTTAGACCTCAGATCTCTGACCTCAGGGCTCTGACTTCTAACTTCAGGCCTCTGACCTCAGGCCTCAGACCTCTGACCTTTGACCTCAGGTTTCAGAGCTCTGACCTCAGACTTGTAAAACATTGTAGGTTTGTTCAGAGCGACAGTCCCAGTGCAGTGTTTGTTGATGTTTCTGGATCAGAACCTTTGACTTTTTTTTTTGAAATAGTGAGGAAATATCTGTAACTGATGAAAATACAAGATAGAAAGTTTAATGCTATACTGTGGAACATTCCAGGCAAAGCAAGAACACCTCCATGGAGACAAGCAGGTGGCAGACGCTCCATCAGAAAAGTTGCATATTGTCCCTTTAACTCTTTCCCTTTTTAACATGATTAAATACATGTACGCTATAATGTAAAGGTAAGACAAATTATTAAATACACCATCTACTGCGGCGTACAATTGTCATGATTTAACGTGTCACTACCATGAAATAACCTGAGAAGTAAAACATGGAAGTACGGCAACAACGGAGGACCAATCTACTTTTGCACATTTGTATGACAAGATATAGACAACTGACTGTCCGGTTGGACCCTTCTCCATTCTGTCAGTCTGTATCTGGAAATGCCACAGGATCTTGGCTCGATCATTCTCCACTACCTTTTGAGGTGTTTCTCACCTTGACGTTGGGGTCTCCAGTCTGTACTCTGCACAGATGTTTCTGTACACTATGCCCACCACTTGGTTATGCCGCTCCATGTTTGCCTGCAGTATCTTACACCCTGCAGTCATGTGCTGGATTGTCTCAGGGGCCTCTTTGCACAGTCTACACCTTGGGTCTTGTCTTGTGTTGTAGATCTGGCCCTCTATTGTTCTAGTGCTCAAGGCCAGCTCCTGTGCAGCCAGGATGAGTACCTCTGCTCCAGACCAGCCCTCTCAAGCCATTGGTAGGATTTCTTGATATCAACCACTTCACTCCAATGATGGTACCTCCAGCACTTCTTCCTGGACTGTGGCTCTCACACTCACTAGTCCTCGACCTCCTTCTTTATGGCTTGTGGACAGTCTCTGTGCTGGGTTTAGGATGGAACCCCCATGCATGGTCAGGAGCTTCTGGGTCTTAACATCTGTGGTCTGTATCTCCTCCTTAGATCATATTATGATTCCTGTTGGGTATCTGATTACTGGCAGGGTGTAGCTGTTTATTGCCGCGGTCTTGTTCCTGCCATTTGGCCGTGGCTACTTTCCTTGTTTCCTCTTCAAGGTTGCCATTTGCTTGTGGGATACCAAGGTACTTGTAACTGTAGACTAGAGACCCCAAGGTCAAGGTGGGAAACACCTCCAAAGGTAGTGGAGAATGATCGAGCCAAGATCCTGTGGGACTTCCATATACAGATTGACAGAATGGTGATGGTGAACCAACTGGACATTGTGGTGGTGGATAAACAACAGAGCAAAGTCATTGTGGTGGACATCGTGGTACCAACTGATGGGAACATCAGGAAAAAGGAACATGAGAAACTACAGAAATACAAGGGGCTCAAAGACGAGCTGGAGAAGGCCTGGAAGGTGAAGGTATCAGTGGAGCTCGTGGACTAGGAACAGCATAACTACTGTGCAGAACCCTCAAGCTCCCAGGCCTGTGGCAGAGGACCTGAGTGTGGAAAAGAGAGTGGATGAGACCATTCACGGAGAGTGAGGATGAGGTTATTGTAGTCTATGGTCTGAAGCAGCTCTGTCATTGACCAAAGCCACACCTTCAGAAAATTTAATTGCACTTTCTTAAGCAGCCTCTGTGTCATTCTGATCCAGGATCTGTCTGATTCTCTTCTGTCACTGTTTCGCAGTAATGTCTCTCTTGTGTGTAAAAGAGCCGAGTGGCAGCAGTAGGATGGAGGGCGTGGCCAGACGTATAAACTGCGTGTTTCGTGTTGGTCCATGTTTTCCTCCTGCAGCAGTCCTGCTACAACTGCAGCTGAGGCTCCTAGACAGGATTGACCCAAAGAGACAGAACTGACCCAACGAGACAGAACTGACCAACGAGACAGAACTGATCAACGAGACAGGACTGACCAATGAGACAGGACTGACCAATGAGACAGAACTGACCCAATGAGACAGGACTGGATCGACTGGGTGAGTTCAGTCAACCAGAGACTCATGGGCTCAGCTTAACATTTACACACAAGCAGTAGTCCTTCTCCTAGAGGTACTACTACTATTACTTTATTACTATTACTCCTACTACAACGTCTACCACTACTACTACTACTGCTCCTACTACTACTTCTGTTTCTGCTACTGCTACTACTACTTCTAAAATGTCTTGCCACCATCAGTAGTCTATATCTCGTCATACAAATGTGCTAAAATGGATTGGTCCTACATTGTTGCCCTAGTTCCTCGTTTCCAGATTATTTCACTGTCACTTTAAAACATGACACTGCTCATTTTGTTTTAGGTACAGAAATGGTTCTTCTATTGTCGGATCACAAACACTCTGTTCCACCTTGTGATGTCATCATGTGGTAATACAGGAAGTGCTCCACTGTGTTTTTAAACTAGAATCATTTGGATCATTTCAGACGTGGACTTGCCGATCTCTACTTAACCACACTGCGTTCCGTCATCATAGTTTTCAAATCATCAACCTTTAGAGAACAACAAACCTCTCAGTGATAACAGGATATTTTCAAAAATAAAAACTTAAAATGCATCGTTCCAAATGATGATGCACAACAGAGTTTCAAACCATGTTATTGTTGTAAAGAACTGAAAATGGTCATTAGTTTATTTTTTAAATTAGAGGTATTTGCATATTACTGAAATCAAAAGCCATTTCAATCGAAAACATCTGAACAGGTCAAGTTACATTTGAACATAGGAGATGTGAATCGATATGAGCTCCACATACTTTACAAAGGTCATTTTCACACCTTCAGGGACCCTAAAGACGCGACTGTCGCAACGTCTGACTTACATCTACATCTGATTTACAGAAGTGCAAAGTGCAATATGACGGTAGATCAGTTGGTGAGTCGAGAGCGTGGTGTTTGCTGTGGTCCAGGGGTTGAGCGAGCACGATGAACAAGGTCAAGTTTTTTTATACCTTGTCAGCATTTGAGAGATCCTTTTTCTTTCCCATACTGCTTGAAAATGGTGTTCTGCTTAATAATGTGGACCGTCCTTCTTCAGTAGTTTTTCCTTTAATTGTACTTACCTGACAAACTAATTGGCCCAGGTGTCGGAGACTGATTTCACTGACCCAAAGAGCCTGAGACACAATACCATCTATGAGTTTCACTGGAAATCAAAACATTTGACCTTTATGACACTTAAACGCAATTTGCACAATCATTTGGAATGTGGTGTAAAGGTAAATTTATAACGTGACCCCATTTTGTGAAATATAAGACAGAAAGTATAAATTCATGCTGTTCTTCCCGTTTTTCCAGAGCAGGTTTAACATCTGCGAGACTCACCTGTCTCACTGTCTGTGACTCACCTGTCAGGCATGCAAAGGGGGCGGGGCAGGGGCCGGGGGCGAGGCCAGTGAACCGCTCTGATCCAGGAAGAGTCAATCAGGTCTGCTCTCTCAGGTAAGCACCGCTCCAAACTGAAAATCTGTTTAATGAGGAAGAGATTTAGGAAAAACACATTTAAAATCTATAAATGACCGAGGGAGGGGGCGGGGCTAATACTCTGAATGTACTCGAGTAAAAAGTATTGGCTCTGTTATAGGAAGCCTCTGGGTTTAGTCCTGTTTCAGCTTCATAATGAAACAAATGTAACTGTGCTACTTATACAAGACCATGTAAAAGATTTATACAGTGAGTAAAACTAGAAATACTATCAGCACCAAGTAGAGGAGGAGTAGTGGGTGTAGTAGTAGCAGTAGTAGTAGTAGTAATGGGTGTAGTGTAATAGTTGTTGTAGTAGTGCGTGTAGTAGTAGCAGCAGCAGCAGTAGTAGTAGTATTAGTGGTGGATGTAGTAGTAGTGAGTAGCTGAGTTCTTCTCTCGAACTGAAAACACTCTGTTCCACCTTGTGATGTCATCATGTGGTAATACAGGAAGTGCTCCACTGTGTTTTTAAACTCCACACACCTTCACCAGAATCATTCGGATTATTTCAGCCCTGAAATGGCCAATCTCTACTGAACAAAAGGTAAAAGGAGCTGTTAACTTGAAAACTACCACTTCATGACATCACAAGGTGGAACAGAGCATTCTGAGGTTTGGAGATGTTACAGAGTGATAATAAATTGTTACTCTAAAAAAAAATTATGTGTGAATGAAACAACACAACTCCAGGTGTGTTTTTGAGGAGGTTTTTAAGGCTCTGGCGACACAGATTCTGTTGTGAGCGTAGACACAGACCACCACTTTAATGAAACAAAGAACCAGATGCCACAAATCTCATCACTTTACTTCAATCTGAAGACCAAGATGGCCGACAGCACAGTGTCCAGGGCGGCCAGGAGGCGGCGCCGCTGGTGGCACCTCCGCCAGCAGTGGAGCATGCTGGGAGTTTTCGAGATCTCAGCGGATCACGAGTTTTTCCGGCTCACGACGTTCATCAAAGAAGGAACGCGAGTGTCCATCCAGAAAGGTGTGGTCAGCGACAGGCCGAGCGGACTGACCGAGGAAGACTACAGGAAGAAGGAGCAGCAGACACACAAGGTGAGACACACACGTATACACACATGCACACATACATACATACACACACACATATACACACATGCACACATACATACACACACATACAGACATATACACATACACACATACATACACACACACATATACACACATGCACACATACATACACACACATACACACACACCCCAACATACACACACATGCATAAACACACACATACACAAATATATACACACAAACATACACACAAACGTATATACACACATACATACACATACACACATGCACACACAAACGCATATACACATACATAAACATATATACATATACAGACATACACACACATACACATTCACACAAACATGCACACCCCTGCATACATACACACACACACATATGCACATACATACACACATACATACACACATGCACACACACACCACACACACACAAAAATACATACACACATACATGCACAAACACACATTCACACACACACACACTACACATTTTATACACATGCACACACACCCCTACACAAACACAGGCACACACATACAATTTTTCTCTTATATTATTATTTTTTTTTTTTAAGCTTCTTTTTGGCTGTGTTTGATAATGTGTGCATTATGTCTCCATGGTAACTGCTGAATATTCTGCCACAGACATACACGTAGAACCCTCTCAGCGTGATGTGACTGTACAGTATCAATACAAGTCAGACCCCACTGAGTGACCGGCAGGACGACTGACGCCCACAGTCTCTGGGCACAACCCCTGTCCCTCATGTCCAAATGTGTTAGACGTGTTTGCTCCTGTGACAGGGCTTCTCCATGGAGACCTTCGCGGCTCCGGTATTCCGGTTCCTGCGGTGTTCCGTGGGCATTTCCGAGGAGCAGTATCTGGACTCTCTCTGCTCTGACCAGTGCTACGTCCAGTTCATCAGCAACTCCAAGAGCAAAGCCGACTTCTTTGTCACGTCAGTAAAAAGGGCATCTGACACACACAGGGAGGGCATCTGACACACACAGGGAGGGCATCTGACACACACAGGGAGGGCATCTGACACACACAGCAAGTCCATATCTGAAATGATCCAAATGATTCTAGTGAAGCTGTAGGGAGTTTAAAAACACAGTGGAGCACTTCCTGTATCACCACATGATGACATCACAAGGTGGAACAGAGTTTTTCCAGTTTGAGTCACATGAACCTTTAATACTGAGTGTGTTTGTTTCAGACATGATAAAAGGTTTTTCCTGAAGACTCAGAGTCGACGTGAGGTTCAGTTTCTCCTCAACAAACTCAAGGCCTATGTCCAGCACCTGGAGAAGAACCCACACAGCATCATGGTCCGCTTCATGGGTACAAATACTACGAACACTGTTACTGCTAGTACTACTACTACAAGTGCTACAACAGCTACTACTACTATTGCTATTACTACTGCTACTACTACTGTTACTACTACTACTACTGCTACTATTACTACTACTACTGCTACTATTACTACTACTGCAACTGCTAGTACTACTACTACTTGTTCGTGATGACATGTTTGTGATGTTTTCAGGAGTTTACAAGATTATCATCCCAAATGAAATGAAGGTAAACTGACTCTATTTAAAATGGTTCCTGTTCGTTTCCAATTTTAAAACATGTTCAAATATTTGACAGAAATATTTCATCGTGATGCAAAGCGTGTTCTTCCCCGATGAAAGGATTGACATCAGGTCAGACTCAAACCTCCAAAGACACTTTCACTTTCACTTTGTAAAATACAGAACAAACCTGAATCAGACTCAGTAAAGTTTCCATATTTTGAAGGATTCTTAAAAAAAATAAAAATGTAAAAAAAATTTAAATCCTCAAAGTGCCTAAAAGTTAGCTTTGTCAGATTTAGCCTAGCTCTGCTCTGAGCCCGTGCTGGCTCTGCTCTAACAGCTGTTGTTCTGATTGGTCAGGACTGATCACATGGTGCACGTGTCTGACGTCACTCATTGAGCAGAACTGAGCAGTGGTTCTGGACATTTCACATTCATTTTTGCAACAATTCAAATATTAAGAGTTCAAAGACATCGCACAAGCTAACGACCAGCTATGTGCTAACCAGCTATGTGTTAGCCAACTACATGCTAACCAGCTACGTGCTAACCAGCTACGTGCTAACCAGCCACATGCTAACCCGTCACATGCTAACCAACTACATGCTAACCAGTCACATGCTAACCAGCTACGTGCTAACCAGCTATGTGCTAAAGAGCTACGTGCTAACCAGCTACACGCTAACTATTATCCATGTCATGGTTGTTTTAAGTCCAAAAAGGCCGTGATTGTGTGACATGTTTTAATAACTTGGTTGTTTAACTTTCAGAAACAGATTTAAATAAAAGTGCCGCTCTTGTGTCATTAGTTCCACGTCGCTGATCAGCCCTGAGGTTTCAAACTTTTAATATTCTTGTTTTTGTTTTTTTTCCTGAAAGTTTATGAGAAAAATGAATGAGAAATCCAGCTCCACACCCACGGGTGTTTGGGGTGGGCAGGGTTATTGGGGTGGGCGTGGTTATTGGGGTGGGCGTGGTTATTGGGGTGGGCGTGGTTATTGGAGTGGGCGTGGTTATTGGGGTGGGTGTGGTTATTGGGGTGAGCGTGGTTATTGGAGTGGGCGTGGTTATTGGGGTGGGCAGGGTTATTGGGGTGGGCGTAGTTATTGGGGTGGGCAGGGTTATTGGGGTGGGCGTGGTTATTGGGGTGGGCGTGGCTGTGGAGCAACATTCAGGATGTAATGAGGAAGAAAAAACAGTTTGGGCATTTTTGTGCGCTGTACTGTAGCGTGGAACGTTTAGAACCAAAACAAGCGTGGTGAATTCGAAAACTCAGCATCCCTCATGACTAAACTGTGTTTCAGGTACGACCTGAAGGGCTGTGAGGTCGGCAGGTGGACCGACCCTGACACCAAAGGAAAACACATCATCAAAGTCCTGAAAGACAACAACTTCCAAGAACACATCACCCTGGGTACGTCTGCGGCAGAGTGGTTAGCCTCTCTCCTACTCTCTCAGTGTGAAGTTTGTGGGTTAAACTTATGGATTGTGTAAAGAACTGGACAAAGTGAGTGTGACGTCACCCACAGCGTTCGACTCAAATATAGCGGCTAATGTTCATATCTTGGTAGCTCATGATCACTTCCTGCTTGGAACGCGGCAGCTACCAGCTTAGCTCTGTCCAGAGATATGTGCAGTCTGTGACCGGCGGTTGTGGGTTAGACTCCCGTGTGATTCATGACTGTCTGCTCCTCAGGTCCAGAGAAGTCCTGGTTTGTGGAGCAGGTCAGGGCAGATGTTGAGTTCCTTCGTGGTCTGAACGTTCTGGACTACAGTCTGCTCCTCGCTCATCAACCTCTGCACCAAGACGAGCTTCAGGGGAGACACTCGCTCGCAAATCTGGTCCTCCGCACCACCAAGTGAGAACTAAAGCAGGACTAAACCAGGACTGAACCAGGACTAAAGAAGGACTAAAGAAGGACTAAAACAGGGCTGAAGCAGAACTGAACCAGGACTGAACCGGGACTAAACCAGGACTGGACCAGGACTGGACCAGGACTGAACCAAGGCTGAGCCAAACTGAACCAGGATTAAACCAGGACTATATTCTGGTCTTTCCCTCAGGTCTCTGGACATGGACAGTCCCTCTGAAGCGAATGAACCCACAGCGCCGCTCCTCTCTCAGAACAGAACCTCTCCTGAGACTGATTCTGGTCCAAATCCTGGTCCAGATCCTGGTGTGGACTTGGGTGGTGCCAGTTCTGACCCGGATGCCCTCCCACTAGCCCCTCTGTCCCTCCCCTCTGGACTGCGGGACTTTGGGGAGCACCATCGCCGCCTGCTGCCTAACTGCGAGAATGCAGTCCACGTCATCGATGGCGAGGACAAACGCTACTTCGTGGGGATCATCGACATCTTTACGGTTTATGGCTGTAAAAAACGTCTGGAGAGTCTCTGGAAGACGCTCCGATTCCCGGGAAGATCCTTCTCCACCGTCAGCCCCGGGAAGTACTCTGCACGATTCTGCCAATGGATCCAGGGCAGGACCAAGTGAACAGGACTGAACCAGGACCAAATCAGGACTAAAGCAGGACTACACCAGGACTGAACCAGGACCAAATCAGGACTGAACGAGGACTGAACGAGGACTGAACCAGGACTAAACCAGGACTAAACCAGGACTGAACCAGGACTGAACCAGGACTAAACCAGGACTGAACCAGGACTAAACCAGGACTGAACCAGGACCGAACCAGGAATAAACCGGGACTAAACCGGGACTGAACCGGGACTGAACCGGGACTGAAGCGGGACTAAAGCAGGACTACACCAGGACTGAACCAGGACTAAACCAGAACTAAACCACGACTGAACCAGGACCGAACCGGGACTAAACCAGGATTGAACCGGGACTAAACCGGGACTAAACCAGGACTAAACCAGGACTGAACCAGGACTAAACCAGGACTGAACCAGGACTACACCAGGACTGAACCGGGACTGAACCGGGACTAAACCGGGACTAAACCAGGACTGAACCAGGACTGAACCAGGACTGAACCAGGACTAAACCAGGACTGAACCAGGACTGAACCAGGACTGAACCAGGACTAAAACAGGACTAAACCAGGACTGAACCAGGACCGAACCAGGAATAAACCGGGACTAAACCGGGACTGAACCGGGACTGAAGCGGGACTAAAGCAGGACTACACCAGGACTGAACCAGGACTAAACCAGAACTAAACCAGGACTGAACCAGGACCGAACCGGGACTAAACCAGGATTGAACCGGGACTAAACCGGGACTAAACCAGGACTAAACCAGGACTGAACCAGGACTAAACCAGGACTGAACCAGGACTACACCAGGACTGAACCAGGACTACACCAGGACTGAACCGGGACTGAACCGGGACTAAACCGGGACTAAACCAGGACTGAACCAGGACTGAACCAGGACTAAACCAGGACTGAACCAGGACTAAACCAGGACTGAACCAGGACTGAACCAGGACTGAACCAGGACTGAACCAGGACTAAACCAGGACTAAACCAGGACTAAACCAGGACTGAACGTAGTCCTACACCAGGACTAAAACAGGAATAAAACAGGACTAAACCAGGTCTAAACCAAGTCTAAACCAAGTCTAAACCAGGACTAAAACAGGACTAAAACAGGACTAAACCAGGACTAAACCAGGCCTAGACCAGGATTAAACCAGGACTGAATCAGGACTGAACCAGGCTTGAACCAGGACTACACCAGGACTAAAACAGGACTAAACCAGGACTGAACTTGGTCTAAACCAAACTGGATCTAATCCTGTACACCAGCACTTGCCAGGAGGAATTAGTCATGTGAAATATTCTTGTTGCATATTTCTGTAGGATCCATTTTATTAAACTGAGATTGTAAGATTTATAATTGTCAATGTAGATGTAATTATTAAAGAAACACTGATGTCGTGATGAGAGACTTTCAGAGAGTGAATATTCAGAGAGTGATTATCCAGAGTTCCTGTTGTGTCTCCAGAGTTCACCTGGCGCCCCCTGGAGGCTGCAGGACACTGAATATTCACTCTCTAAATATTCACTCTATAAATATTCACTCTCTGAATATTCACTCTCTCAATATTCACTCTGAATATTGACACTCTGAATATTCACTCTGAATATTCACTCTCTGCTCTATTGCTTCAGTCACTGATGAGACGGGCCATTCCCTCTGAAACATCTTCTGTCATGTTTGGTGTAGAAAGTCTGTAGCATTTCAGAGCTAGCAGGTTAGCATAGCTATCTCCAAGCAGGGTCTCCATGGATACAGGAAAAACACTGCCCAAATCACCCAGTCCAATATTCATTAACTTCCTCTGAGCTGCACACGCTGCACTTCTTTTTTTTATTGTGATCAAATTTTATTTTTTGTATAATAACAAAATCAGGACAAAAAAAAAATGTGTGCATGCACATATACAAACACTTACTAAATACACAACTAAATACAAACTCACATGCATAAATGCACACTTATATACACACACCTATACCATAAAACATACTTATACACATAAATACTTGTACACTATATATGTATTCATATACGCCTATACATATATATACACCCTTCATTATTATTATTATTATTATTATTATTATTATTATTATTATTATTATTAATAATAATAATAATACCACCATAATTTATTTGATCTATTTTAAAATAATTAAAGGCCTCTCACAGCGACTCTACTCAGCTACTTTGAGATTATCCAGTTCTAATAAGGTTTTATTCCATAATGAGAGTTTTTGTCTTGGCTGAATGCATTTTGTCTCCTGATAATTCCATGTTCATGACATAATGAAAGGTATTGATCCAGTGAGTAGGAGTCAAGTTGTTAGATGTTTGCCAGTGAAGGGCCAGAAGTTTTTTCACTGCTGTTAAACCTGCCAGTCGTATCTTTTTGTTTTCATTTTAGTTAAATAAGAATGTACAGTTTTCCAAAATAGATTGACCTCTTTACAATCCCAAAACATGTGGATAAAAGTATAAATCGTGTTCTCTGAACAATATGGAGGAGAGGTGAGTTTCATCAGGTACTTCTTCTTGGGGGTTAAATAAGTTCTATGTAGAACATGAACACGCTGCACTTCTGAGTTGGTCAAACCCCAAAATGAAAGGTCAGTGTTTGGTCACTTATTTATGTCCAGACCAGAAATCACTGAGGTCATGAGGTCAAACATCTACACGAGCAATTTCTGTGTATTCTGTGGTAATGCGCTTTTCACATGAGATGAATATAAGTCATGAAACCAAACGCACCCACTGCCTCTGCTGTTTCTGCTGCTTCTGCTGTGAGAGTCCAGCCACAACGAGGAAATCAATAAAACCACAAGAATCAGGACTAAACTAGGACTGAACCAGAACTAAACCTGGACTAAACCTGGACTAAACCAGGACTAAACCAGGACTGAACCAGGACTGAACCAGGACTGAACCAGGACTGAACCAGGACTGAACCAGGACTGAACCCGGACTGAACCCGGACTGAACCCGGACTGAACCTGGACTAAATCAGGACTAAACTAGGACTGAACCAGAACTAAACCAGAACTAAACCAGGGCTAAACCAGGGCTAAACCAGGACTGAACCAGGACTGAACCAGGACTAAACCAGGACTAAACCAGGACTAAACCCGGACTAAACCCGGACTAAATCAGGACTAAACTAGGACTGAACCAGAAATAAACCAGGGCTAAACCAGGACTAAACCAGGACTGAACCAGAACTAAACCCGGACTGAACCCGGACTAAACCCGGACTAAATCAGGACTAAACTAGGACTGAACCAGAACTAAACCAGGACTAAACCAGGACTAAACCAGGACTAAACCAGGACTGAACCAGGACTGAACCAGGACTAAACCAGGACTAAACCAGGACTAAACCAGGACTAAACCAGGACTAAACCAGGACTGAACCAGGACTAAACCAGGACTAAACCAGGACTAAACCAGGACTAAACCAGGACTAAACCAGGACTAAACCAGGACTGAACCAGGACTGAACCAGGACTGAATCAGTTTATTATAAATTCCAAAGTACATGTGTTTTAATGAGAGATCACCAAATGTGAAGCCCTGAGGGTTTGGGCCTAGGTATTTGGAGACGGTGTATTTCTGAGACTTTTTACGGATAAATATGCAAAAATTTCAAATCTCCAGATCTGTCTTTTCCCCTATATTAATCCAACTTTTACTTCATTGACCAATTATGTCTATATTATTATGTCATTAAAAACACTTGCTGGACAGATATGTACAATCTAAAACATTTAATGAATACATTTTCTATCAGAGAAAAAGGCAAAGTAAAAGTAAAATTAAAGCCGCAAGCGGCATCGAACGGCCCTCGCAGGCTGTGCTTTGCACTCGACCGACCCGGCACTCCCTACAGGAGGTGCTAACGTGCCAGTTTTGTCCCTGTTATTGCAGCTTTGGGCTGTACTTGTCACTAAACAAAGTCTAAACACAGTGGAAGGACTGATGCACAAAATGCAAAAACATGGCTTTTTCCAGGCATCACCATGGCAACACCGTGCAAAATACAAACTTGGGAGGTTTCCCATTAGGATAACATTGGCAGTTTGGCGCATCGCAGAAGAAGAAGAAAAAATATATATACATATATATTTTTAGCAAAAACAATATATCCGATAACATTAGAATGACATATTATACATATTATATATTTATATATATTTTTTTGAAAGCTCTCGACTTTCCCCATGTCACCGTTGGGTCAATGGCGAATGACGGGTGCTGACGCGCCTCGAGATCCGCCATTGACCTCCCATTGACTTCCATTCATTTTAGCAGTAATAAATATGGCCCATGCCTGTGGCATGGGGACTTGGATAGGGCTCGATGCCAGGAGTGTGTTTGGGCCATGAAGTTGCACACGAAGCGCACAACTTCGTGGCCCCATGCACTCATCGTTGCACTCATCGTTGCGGAAGCAATAGGCCCTACGCCCTGTAGGGTCTCGGGCCTAATAAAAAGTATAAGAGGATGTGGTAAATGAAGTGAGTTTTTCATAGTTCCATGAGCACTAATGTAAAGTGTGCTAAATGAGTCCGCTGCATCACCACTACACCTCTACACTCTGTGAGAATGTTAAAGCCACACTGATCATCCTGCAACACTTAATCTACTACAGATGTCCATAATGTCTCTTTACATTTTAAAATTTACAAAGGCAAGTGATAAGATATATTAATTATATTTGTTCTTTTGTACTCAGTGGTTATATAAGTTTTAATCACATTGGGGTCTGCATGTTCATGAGATCCTCAAACATTTCCAGACAGTTGGATTAGAAGGAACAGATCAATACTGTGTGCACCATGTTCACCAGAGACACCTCTGGATTTGTTTCTGTGGGACTATGTGTTACAGCTCTAGGCCTTAAGTTCTTTGTTATTATTTGCCTGTTGTGTGTTGCTAAATCTGTCCATTTTCCCCATGAAACCCTGGCTGTGTGAGCCCTCGTCTGTGATTGGAGGACTGTTTCTCGGCCTGTGGCTCACCTGCTGCTGTCTCCCATACTTAAGAGGATTCACCACACACCTGACCCTACATAAGCTGGGTCATAACACTATGTTAAAGATATCGTGTATTGAACAAAGATAAGGGACATTACTGCACTAAAGCAAAAGATACAGATGCAACTGAACCATTGATGAGGCTCTGCTACAGCGAAACACGGCAAGAAATCCAGTCCTGTCCTGATGTGCTTCGTGTGTCTAATGGAGCCCATATAGAGAGGTATGAAACGAGGTCAAACACTTTCGAAACCACTGAGTACAACAGAACAAGTCTGAATAAGATATCTGATCAACTGCCTTTGTAATAAATGTTTTAAATTGTAAAGAGACTTTATGGACACCCTGTATATCAAAATGCAGGAAAAAAGTTAACTTCATGCTATTTCATCAACAGCAAGGGCTCTGTGTGTACTGTTTGTTTTTTAGCAGACCCTAATAAAAAAAATGTTTATTTTCTAACTGTTAAGCTATGTGGGCCCATTTATTCCTTTTGTTAACGATCTCATAATCAGAATCAGGAAAAAGGTTTTATTGCCATTGCCAGTTAACAAAATTAAAAAACCAGGAATTTGCTTAGGCCATGACGAGCCAAATCCACCTCCCTCTTTTTGCAGATACATGACCGTCCGAGATGAGAGCGATGTCGTCTCAAACTGAGCTTTACAGAGTGGTGTCTGGAGATGCAGCAGTTGGTGTACTTAGGGAAGAGTGGGGGGAAAGTACACAGCCCTGTGGAACTCCTGTCCCAGTCCATCCATCCATCCATTTTCTTCCGCTTATCCGGGGCCGGGTCGTGGGGGCAGCAGTCTAAGCAGGGACTCCCAGACTTCCCTCACCCCGGACACGTCCTCCAGCTCCTCCGGTGGGACCCCAAGGCGTTCCCAGGCCAGCCGAGAGACATAGTCCCTCCAGCGTGTCCTGGGTCTTCCCCGGGGCCTCCTCCCGGTGGGACATGCCCAGAACACCTCCCTAGGGAGGCGTCCAGGAGGCATCCTGAGCAGATGCCCGAGCCACCTCAGCTGGTTCCTCTCAACGTGTAGGAGCAGCGGCTCTACTCCGAGCTCCTCCCGTGTGACCGAGCTCCTCACCCTATCCCTAAGGGTGCGCCCGGCCACTCTGCGGAGGAAGCCCATTTCAGCCGCTTGTATCCGCGATCTTGTCCTTTCGGTCATTACCCAAAGCTCATGACCATAGGTGAGGGTAGGAACGTAGGTTGACCGGTAAATCGAGAGCTTCGCCTTCCGGCTCAGCTCCTTCTTTACCACAACGGACCGATACAGCGACCGCATCACTGCAGACGCTGCACCGATCCGCCTGTCAATCTCACGCTCCATCCTTCCCTCACTCGTGAACAAGACCCCGAGATACTTGAACTCCTCCACTTGGGGCAGAGACTCACCACCCACCCAGAGAGGGCAAACCACCTTTTTCTGGTCGAGAACCATGGCCTCAGATTTGGAGGAGCTGATTCTCATCCCAGCCGCTTCACACTCGGCTGCAAACCGCCCCAGTGCCTGTTGCAGGTCCTGGCTCGAAGAAGCCATCAGGACAACATCATCTGCAAATAGCAGAGATGAAATCCTGTGGTTCCCAAACCAGACCCCCTCCGGCCCCTGGCTGCGCCTAGAAATTCTGTCCATAAATATAATGAACAGAACTGGTGACAAAGGGCAGCCCTGGTGGAGTCCAACATGCACCGGGAACAGGTCTGACTTACTGCCGGCAATGCGAACACAGCTCCCGCTCCGGTCATACAGGGACCGGAAAGCCCTTAGCAAAGAGCCCCGGACCCCATACTCCCAGAGCACCCCCCAAAGGACACCACGAGGGACACGGTCGAATGCCTTCTCCAGATCCACAAAACACATGTGGACTGGTTGGGCATACTCCCATGAACCCTCGAACCCTCGAACCCTGTCCCCGACCGCCACGCGATGTTGCAGAGACGTGTCAGCCAAGATAGCCCCACAACATCCAGAGACTTGAGGTACTCAGGACGGATCTCGTCCACCCCCGGAGCCTTGCCACCGAGGAGCTTGCCAACCACCTCAGTGACTTCAGCCAGGGTGATGGACGAGTCCGCCTCTGGGTCCCCAGTTTCTGCTTCCTCCTCGGAAGACGTGACAGTGGGATTGAGGAGATCCTCAAAGTATTCCTTCCACCGCCCGACAACATCCCCAGTCGAGGTCAGCAGCTCTCCACCCGCACTGTAAACAGTGTTGGTGAAGCACTGCTTCCCCCTCCTGAGGCGTCGGACGGTTTGCCAGAATCTCTTTGTCCCAGTGTCCGAGACATTCTTCCCCAATCGCACACACTCACTCTGGTCCGTCTGGAAGTCTGTGCGCCCTCTGTAGTTGGAGTCAGACAGAGCAGAGAGAGCTTATGCAAGCTGCAGATCAGGGAGGTGTTGATCACAGAGCTGGAGTCCACAAACAGGATCCTGGTCTAGGTTCCTGAGGAGTCCAGCTGCTGGAGGATGAACAGGATTTGGGTGTTTAGGTGAACTGCAGAGGGTCATTCAGTCCTTCCCTCCAGACAGCACTTTTACTCATGCTAATATTTACCCCCAAAAATCTGTACCGTCTCTGCTTCACAAAGAGCCCAGTACGCCAACGAGCCCAATACTCCAAAGAACCCAATACTCCAAAGAGCCTAATACTCCAAAGAGTTCAGTTTTTTTCAGTCATTTTATTTAGAGGAAAATCACCCTACAGCAAATTACATCAATCATAGTCACTTAAGGTCACACTATTTATATTAAAGTATTGCCCTGCAGTTTAGCTGCAGTTAAATATAATATAATATATAATATAATAATAATAATAATAGTAACTTAAATACTGCTACTACTGCTGCTACTACTGCTGCTGCTGGTGCTATGACTACAACTGCTACAAATACTGCTACTGGTACTGCTACTGCTACTACCAGTGCTACTACTATGTCAGTGTGAATAATATTACACATACATTTATTCCAGTCTGATAGGATTGCTCTTAAGCACCAATGGAAATGTTGTGATAGTTCATTCCTTGTTGTTTTGTTCTTAAATGATGAGACATCAGTGAATGTGTGTAGTGGTGGTGAACATTTACAAATGATTTACTTTATTACTTTATATTTGTATTTATATTATATTTTATATAGAGCTAAGTTTCATTTTTCCCTTTTTTACACTTGTCTATGAGATGTGTTATTAATAAAGTGGATTGAAACTTACAGCAGTGGGTGTGGTGAGGAGGAGCATGTACATATATATACATACATACACATATATATGTACTGCAGATCAGTGTTCTTCATTCACCTCAGAAATATCTGCTGACAGCAGCTCTGCTCCTGTAAGTATTTCACAATACTTAAATAAATCTGACTGATTTGGATTTATATATATATATATATATATATATATATATATATATATATATATATATATATATATATATATATATATATATATATATATATATATATATATATATATATATATATTTTATATATAATTTTTATATATAATTTTTTTAAGAGACCAAGATGGACAACTTCTCTGCAGAAATGAAAGCTGCTCTTGAAAACAATGACCAGGCGGCTGCTGCTAAACTGGCCAAAGAGCGTTTAGAGGCAATAGACAACGCTTCACTGACCATCGGAGTCACTGGAGAGTCGGGCTGTGGTAAATCCAGTTTCGTCAATGCTCTCAGAGGCCTGAAGAACTCTGATGAGGGAGCTGCTCCGACTGGACCTGTGGAGACCACTATGGAGCCAATTGAGTACCCCCATCCAGATCACCCCAACGTTAAGATATGGGACCTGCCTGGGATTGGCACGCCTAATTTCAAAGCTGACCAGTACCTGGAGAAAGTGGAGTTTGAGAAATATGACTTCTTCCTCATCATCTCTAACACTCGCTTCAAAGAAAATGATGCAAAACTGGCTCACGAAATTCAGAAGATGAACAAAAAGTTCTACTTTATTCGATCCAAAATTGACCAAGACATCCAAAATGAAAAAAGAGACAAGAAAGTGTTTAATGAGAGAGAAACTCTTTCACTAATTAGGAACAACTGTGTTGAAGGTAACTATGATTTAAAAACATTTCACTGCTCTTTGGTCTTTCCCTGTTGTGTTTTATTTTGTCCATTCTTGTGTACTTTATGACATTAGCTTCTTTTCCACTGGCCCAATTCAACCAAGTTGTGCTTCCATGCTCTGGGCTCCAGGCTCCAGGCTCCAGGCTCCGGGTTAGCACAAACACAAAACTATTTCTGGTTTAGTGTCAGTTTTTTCTGCATTTATTTCACTTGTTGTCGCCGTGTTTTAGCCTCTTTATGTAACAGTGGGTTTGGATCAATTTGTCAAATCTATAAACAGGAAACAGAGGTGCTAACACGCTAGCTTTGTTTTACAATGCATATCCCTGGTCAAGTCAGTGTTTAGTGAGAAATTATTATTTTACATTTATATCTGCTTTTTGTTTTAGCCCCAGTGGAGCTCGTACCCTCCAGGGTCAGACTCTCTGGAGCTCGTACCCTCCAGGGTCAGACCTCAAACAGGGAGGTTCACTTTAGACAGTGTTGACATTCTCAGACTGACCGCTCCAAAATGAACCAATGTAAACGAGGCTTTTATAATCCTTTGCTAATTGCAGGACTTGAGCAGCTGGAGATCGAGTCACCAAAGGTCTTCCTGGTCTCCAGCTCTGACCTGCACCTGTACGACTTTGAAGCTTTGGGGCAAACTCTGGAGAGTGAACTTCCTGAACACACACGAGACGCTCTCCTGCTGGCTTTGCCTAACATCAGTCTGGAGGCCATCAACAAGAAGAAGCAGGTTTTAAAGAGCAGAATTAAACTGTATGTTTTGGGATCTGCTGCAGGGGCAATGTCGCCGATCCCTGGAACTTCTGTTGTTGTTGATATTGCCCTCATGGTGAAATTTGTAAAAGAGTGTCAGAAATCTCTGAGTCTTAGTGATACGTCTTTGATGAGACTTTCTGAAGCCACAGGTGTCTCCATGGAGGAGCTCAAAAAAGAGATCAAATCCCCTCTGACTGGGGTCAAAATAACCGCAGAGCTCGTGATTGGAGTCCTGAGGAGCTTTATACTTGTGGGGGGACTTCTTGCAGCACAGGAGGGAACCAAGTTTGTTCCTTTTCTTGGAATACCTTTTGCAATGGGTTTTTCTGCTTTATCAACATACCTTGCACTCAAGTACTTACTAGACACCCTGAGTGAGGATGCACAAAGTGTTTTCAAAAAAGCCATGGGGCTGCCCACAGCTGTTTAACTGAAGCAGTTTATGCAATAATCCATCCACGTCAAAGGCAGAAAAATTAATTTCATGACAAAGGCTTCCATTCTAGTTTATATCTATATGAAGATTCTACTGAATTTATACTTAAAATGTGATATAAAATCATGTGCTGATCAGCTTAACCTGTTGTTGTTTCACTTGCAAGAACTAATAAAGAAATGTTTTAAATATACTGACCCAAACTGATTTAAAAAAAAAAAAAAAAAAAACAACTTCAGAAAAACTTCTCTGTTTCTATTATTAGAGTTTTTTAAGATCACTGTTCACGTTTAGGTGGTGTCCTGGGAGCGTCTGTTTGGGTGGTGTCCTGAGAGCGTCTGTTTAGGTCAGACTCAGGCCCGTGGGCCAAATTTGGCTCTCGATGTAATTATATTTGGCCCGCGAGATAATATCAAATATGTATGAGGACTGATCCACGCGCCAGTATAGCTGTATTACTGCAGTATTCAGTATTCTATAACAAACATGTACTCTCCCATCCCTGAGTAAAAGTAAAAAGTATCCGGTACATTACACCTGATGCTTATTCTCCAAATGAACAGACATCAGACGCCTGCAGGCGCCAGGGGGCAGCAGTGAGGCATATGTATGTGCGCATGCGCAGAAGAAACACCCGGAAGAGTTCAAAAGTTTGTAGTGATTCTGCAGCGCTGCCATAGACGATCAGTTTTAACCGGGGAAAACACGAGACACCCAGAGCCGAGCAGAGCCACTCAGAGCCACGCAGAGCCACGCAGAGTCACGCAGAGTCACGCAGAGCCAAGCTGAGCCAAGCAGAGCCACCCAGAGCCACCCAGAGCCAAGCTGAGCCAAGCTGAGCCACCCAGAGCCAAGCTGAGCCAAGCAGAGCCACCCAGAGCCAAGCAGAGCCACCCAGAGCCACCCAGAGCCAAGCTGAGCCAAGCTGAGCCACCCAGAGCCAAGCTGAGCCAAGCAGAGCCACCCAGAGCCAAGCAGAGCCACCCAGAGCCACCCAGAGCCAAGCTGAGCCAAGCTGAGCCACCCAGAGCCAAGCTGAGCCAAGCAGAGCCACCCAGAGTCACGCACAGCCTCTGGGGGATGGAGTCGTGTCGGTTCTGCTCCGTGACAGAACAAAGCTCCGGCTGCAGACACGTGTTCTGCTGCACGCGGAGTAAACACGGAGGCTTCAAAATCAGGTGAACAACAACAACAGTGAGATGTGCGCAACGTGCGCAACGTGCGCAACGCTCACTGTGACTGACGCGTGGAGCAGACGCACGAGTCTCTTTCTCTTGTTTTATCCACACATCTCCAAATGACAAATCCACAAATTACACAACACAACACGTGGGAGGGCATCTGACACACTGTAACATCTGGGAGGGCATCGGACACAACACCTGCAGATTATTAGACATTTGACCTGTCCCCATCTCAGTCTAACACTACAGAGATACAGGAGGTTGGGAGGGCATCTGACACACAGGAGGTTGGGCATCTGAGTGAATGCTGTGTTGTAGTGTGACAGATGCCGCAGACGTGTGGACCGCAGACTCTGCAGATGAGGAGCTGGAGACGTTTGTAAGTTTTTTCTGATTTTGTTTTTATCGTCACATTTATGAGTTTTGTAAAATAATTTTTGTTTTGTTTTAGACTCAAAAACTGTGTCTAAAATCTCCCGAGGATTTCTGTCACAAACTCAGGTCTGTCTATACTTGTCTGCAATACATGGAATTAGAGCTCGTTTAGTCCTGGTTCAGTTCTGGTTTAGTTCTGGTTTAGTCCTGGTTTAGTCCTGGTTTAGTCTTGGTTCAGTCCTGGTTTAGTCTTGGTTCAGTCCTGGTTTAGTCCTGGTTCAGTCTTGGTTCAGTCTTGGTTTAGTCCTGGTTTAGTCCTGGTTCAGTTCTGGTTTAGTCCTGGTTTAGTCCTGGTTTAGTCCTGGTTTAGTCCTGGTTCAGTCCTGGTTCAGTCCTGGTTCAGTCCTGGTTCAGTGCTGGTTTAGTCCTGGTTCAGTCTTGGTTCAGTCTTGGTTTAGTCCTGGTTTAGTCCTGGTTTAGGCCTGGTTCAGTTCTGGTTTAGTCCTGGTTTAGTCCTGGTTTAGTCCTGGTTTAGTCCTGGTTTAGTCCTGGTTTAGTCCTGGTTTAGTCCTGGTTTAGTCCTGGTTTAGTCCTGGTTCAGTCTTGGTTCAGTCTTGGTTCAGTCCTGGTTTAGTCCTGGTTCAGTCCTGGTTTAGTCCTGGTTCAGTCCTGGTTTAGTCTTGGTTTAGTCCTGGTTTAGTGCTGGTTTAGTCCTGGTTTAGTCCTGGTTTAGTCCTGGTTCAGTCCTGGTTCAGTTCTGGTTTAGTCCTGGTTTAGTCCTGGTTTAGTCCTGGTTTAGTCCTGGTTTAGTCCTGGTTTAGTCCTGGTTCAGTTCCGGTTCAGTTCTGGTTTAATCCTGGTTCAGTCCTGGTTCAGTCCTGGTTTTTGTTCTTTGTTTCTTTTCAGCTCTGGAGATGTGCACTTTGAGGTGAAGGATGAACTCGCCCAGTTACGATCGGTCTCTGGTTCAAATCCCACACGCCTGAACCTCTCCAAGATGGACGCCGCCGCTGCCAAAGAGGAAGTGAAGCAGCTCCTGTTTAAGATGGCCGACGCCCTCTCCAACAGCGCTGACCGTAAAAGCCGTTCTCTTTTCTATTTAAAGCCGCACTATGGAACCTTTATGGTGGAATCTCGTTCACCTGCTTGTTTCCATGGAGATACTGTGGTAGGACTAAGCCAGAACTGAACCAGGACTAAATAAGGACTGAACCAGGTCTAAACCAGCTTTTGTGTCTGTAATGACTAAATGACCTTGGAGAATAAAGAATTAGATTGATTGTGCGTGTGTGTGGGGGTGTGTGTGTGTGTGTGTGTGTGGGTGGGGGGGGGTGTGTGTGTGTGTGTGTGTGTGGGGGTGGGTGTGTGTGTGTGTGTGTGCGTGTGTGTGTGTAGTTTTTGCATGAGCTCCCCCTGCAGGCGTAGTCTTGTGAGTGGAGTTTGGGTCAGATGGTTTTGAAAGCTTTGGCCACGCCCACTTTTGAGTGGACCAATCTCTAGCACTTGTCTAGAGTCGACTTCAGCCCTCATGGTCACCTCAAGATCTGACCTGAGTTTCATCTGTTTCAGGAGCAGTTTTAGCCTCGAGTCCATTGAAGAACCACCAGAAACACAGCTCAGGTAAAACAGTAAGTGTGACGTTGGACTAGTGGCCACTCATTGGTACTACAATGAAAAAATCCCTCCTGCCTAGAAAGCATTTTTCTTATAGAGCGCAGACCTATTTTCAGATCATAAACTTTTTGTCAGCTTAAAATCCATCTATTGTCTTAAAAATGGTGTTTTAATAGTTGGATTCGGCTACGCTCTATGTTCGCTCTAGCTAAGCTCAAGCTCTAATTAGTTTGAGTGGTCACATGGTACGACATGAACGAGCATGTGAGCGATGTGACTGAGTCCGACTGTCAAGAACGAGCCGCAGGTTTAGAACATGATTCAGAGGCTCCTGAAGCACAAACATTATCATTTATTTTTTATTCCCTTGCCTCCTTCACAGCCGCTCCAATTGCTCTTGTTGCTAAAAGTCTCATGGGGGAAAGCTCAACTGTGCATGGTCCATGGGCAGGACCAGATGTACCTAGCTGCTAAAGGCTAAACTCGCGACATGCGCCACTGAGCACCGCCCATTAAAGTCAGTGGGTGGGTAATCTGGAGCATGGTTCCATATTTGGAATTCCAAAAGAGCCAATCCCGCTGGTTTGAATGACGCTAGCAGGAGTGACCTCGAGCACAGAAGGCGCCTGATTGGTCTGTTATTAATGGGACAAAACAGTGAAATAAAACCCCAGGATCATGTAGAGCAGGTTAATACAAAGATTTAAGACCAAAATGACGAGTCTGACAGCAGCAGCTACAGAGAGAGGGGACATGTTTTTTACACAGATGGTGAACTGGAGCCAGAGTCTACAGAACTGAAGTGCGCACATGACCACTTCCTGTTTGGAATGTGGCGGTTAGCGCGTTAGCTCTGTCCATTTACATATACAGTCTATGGAGGCAGTCTCACAGCGGTGATGTTGCTGTTGACGTTAGAACTCATACTTTTCCTGATGGATTTATTTGTCGTCGTGTTTTCTTGTGTCTGTAGAATTTGAGCCTCGGCAACAGAACAGCGCCCCCTTGGTGACACCAAAGAAAAGACTTCCTGGATCGTCTCTCATCAACCCAGGAACCAAAAAGTGAGTAGGGCATGGCTCTATGAAAATGACAGTGTCTCTAAGGACGCACTCTGTATTGAACCTGACACACTGTTTATAGAACATCAGAGCAGCTTTTACTGTCCCTGTGTGGAGAAACAGAAAAAACACCACAGCACAAGAAACAGAAACGCACGCTCCACCCAGAGCTGCAACACCAACGCCATGTGACCTTTAAACCCGCCCTGTTCAAACTGTTCAGATCTTTATCCATGTTCTAGTCGTTTCTTCTCATTGAGCCTCTGAAGTTGTATTTGGAGTGATTAATGTTTGAGTTTAATCTTTAATCCACTATTTTCAACACGCCATTTTGTCGATCAACCCCCGTTTAATCTCCACCGGTACACACCCACTGCGACGTACACGCCCACTTCGACATCACTGTGACGTCACTGACACGCCCACTGTGACGTACACACTTCCTTCTCCAGTTTTATTTTCTTATTTGATGATACTCGTAGGATTCGGCAGCGTCACGTCGTCAAATTAAAAAAATTGTGATGTGCAGCTGTCCTTAGGGGGCGCCGACGGCATGCGGCGCTTTGTTGTGATCATGTCTACGGTGACGTCAGCTCCCATTGGGCACCGCAATTTTCTAACGCGGAAGTCAGTGGACTTTTACTAAGTCGTTTTAGATGAACATTGTGATTTAAAAAGTGTAAATTATCACATAATGATCCATAGGGGTCAGAGATGAGAACCGTAGAGAGACAAGCACATCAGGACTGAGGCTGTGCTGTAACGATGATGATGTAATAGTGATGCTAGTTTGTCTTTTTACTTTCAGGAAACGTGATGCGACGGGAGTGGCCTTTGATGATCCAGATGAGGACTGAACTTTTTTATCACTTTTTATTATTTTAATGGTTTTAAACTTTTAAAACTCATGAAATGCAACAAATAAAATTGAGGATTTTTATGTGTTCTTTGCTCCGATGAAATGTACTAAATAAAATACTTCTAAATGTGCAGTTGTCCTGTTTCGTTTTATATTTTCAAACTCTGCTGTTCTGTTTAAGACCTTGTTTGTTTGGTCTGTGACTTAAAGGTCCTGTATTAAACAAACTGAGCTTTAAGTCATGTTCTAATGCTCCTCCTCAAAAACAGACCTGGAGTTGTGTTTTATTTCATTCACACATGTTTGAGTAACACTTTATTATTAGTCTGTAACATCTCCAAAGCTCAAAATGCTCTGTTCCACCTTGTGATGTCATGAAGTGGTAGTTTTCAAGTTAACAGCTCCTTTTACCTGTAGTTCAGTAGAGATTGACAATTCCAGGGCTGAAATAATCCAAATGATTCTAGTGAAGGTGTGTAGAGTATAAAAACACAGTGGAGCACATCCTGTATTACCACATGATGACATCACAAGGTGGAACAGAGTGTTTTAGTTTGAGAGAAGAACTCACCCCAAATCTGCAGGGTTTGTGTGTTAAACATGTGTGAATGAAACAAAACACAACTCCAGGTCTGTTTGTGATGAAGAAACATTAGAACAGAGATCAGAGCAGTGCATTATGGGACATTTAATATTTCGTGTGCGGCTTGTACTCACCTCGTTCAATCATTAGAAACTGAACACAAACCTGCTCCTCTGAGTGTGACCCCTGGACTGACCTGGGACGCGGAGTGCTTGACGCGTTTCCACCAGAGGGCGCAGTCTCTGAGCCACTGCGTTTGCGCCAGAGCGTGCGCGGAAAGAAAAGCGGCTTCCTGTCTGTGGTGGCGGGAAACTTTGCACAAAAACATAACAAAGTCCAGAGTCCGGGCATAAACCAGGACCAAAGCCCGGACTGACCCTGCTCTCTGCGCTCTGGACGCTGCGCACTGGAGTCCTGTGCGTAAAAGCGCGCGCCGTGCGGAACATCACCTGCGCGTCACGAGTGCACCAGCCTGCGCCGTTTAACCGCACTGTCCCCGGGTGACCGCTACGTCTGTCCCCTGGCTCCGTGTGGCGCAGATCCCCGTGAGACCCAGCACCATGTCCCGGGTGCTGAATGGAATCGTGGCCGTATGTCCGGACCTTGGCATCGGCAACAACGGAGACCTGCCCTGGCCCCGGCTCAAGTAAGGACTGGACAAAGACTGGACTAGGGACAGGACCAAGGACTAAACCAGGGATTGGACCAGGGATCAGACCACGGACTAAACCAGGGACCGGGCCAAGGATTTAACCAGGGACTGGACCAAGGATTAGTTTTTGACCTCTGACAGGTCAAAGGTTAAACCTCATAACGTCTGTGTTTCTGTTTTTCAGTAATGAGTTCAAACACTTCCGGAGGCTCACGTCCACAACATCTGAGGAAGGTAAAGTCCAACTGTAAAACTGACCTGAGACGCACCAGGGAGTGTGTGTAGTCCTGGCTCAGTCCTGGTCTAGACCTGGCCTAGACCTGGGTTAGTTCCGGCCTAGTCCTGGTCTAGTCCCGCTTTAGTCCTACTTTTGACCTGGTCTAGTCCTGGTCTAGTCCTGGTCTAGTCCTGGTCTAGTCCTGGTCTAGTCCTGGTCTAGTCCTGGTCTAGTCCTGGTCTAGTCCTGGTCTAGTCCTGGTCTAGTCCTGGTCTAGTCCTGGTTCAATCCCGATTCTGTTCTAGGTAAACAGAATGTGGTGCTAATGGGCAGAAAAACCTGGTTTTCGATCCCAGAGAAAAACCGACCTCTGACCAACAGGATCAACGTTGTCCTGAGCCGAGAACTCAAGTAAGACGTGGACCTGGACTAGACCTGGACCTGGACTAGACGTGGACCTGGACTAGACGTGGACCTGGACTAGACCTGGAGGACCTGCACTAAGATGAGACCCAGGGCCAGGTTTAATCCTGTTTCAGTCCAGGTTCAGTCCGGGTTTAGTTTTGTTTAAAATCATGTAAATATGTATGTGCCATAGTCTGTAAAGCTGTGTCTGTGCAGAGCGCCCCCTGCAGGAGCGCACTATCTGGCTTCAGACTTTAGCTCTGCCCTCAAACTCCTCAATAATGAGCTGTCTGCCACCACCGACCAAGTGTGGGTCATCGGAGGCTCCTCCCTCTACAAGGTACCAGCTGCAGAGTGGTTAGCCTGTCTCCTCCCTTCACCAGGAGGTTGTGGGTTCAAATCTGCCCTCTGTCTCTCTCTTCCTCTTTCTCTCGGGGGGTTGTGGGTTATACTGGTCCCTCTCACCAGGATGTTGTGGGTTCGACTCTTGGATGTTGCAGGAGCTGATGGAGAGCCCGGGGCAGAAACGGTTGTTTGTCACCAGGATCCTGAAGCAGTTTGAATGTGACACGTTTCTACCTGAGATCAGTCTCGACAAATACAAGCTACTGCCAGAGTGAGTCCTGATTTAGACCTGGCTTAGACCTGGCTTAGACCTGGCTTAGACCTGGCTTAGACCTGGCTTAGACCTGGCTTAGACCTGGCTTAGACCTGGCTTAGACCTGGCTTAGACCTGGCTTAGACCTGGCTTAGACCTGGCTTAGACCTGCTTCAGTCCTGTTTATTGCATTTCCAGATTTCCTGGAGTTTCCTCAGAGCTTCAGGAGGAGAATGGTGTGCAGTACAAATATGAAGTTTACGAGAGCATCCAGTGAAGAGTTAAGAGTCCTCCTCTGCTCCTTCTCTTCCACACAGCTGTTTTTATGTCAGATAAATAAACATTTCCATGAGATGTTTGAAAATCTTCTTTCCTAAATCGTTGGATCAGTGACAGTTTTCCAAATGTTCATCAAAAACACTTTAAATTTAATAAAACCATGTGTTTAAGTTTTGTTGTTTCTTCTATTTGTTTTTTAAAAGCTCCTGTATCAAATTGACTCCATGTTCTAATGCTCCTCCTCAAAAACATCCCTGGAGTTGTGTTTTGTTTCATTCACACATGTTTGAGTAACACTTTATTATTAGTCTGTAACATCTCCAAAGCGAACAGCTCCTTTTACCTTTAGTTCAGTGGAGACTGGCAATTTCAGGGCTGAAATTATCCAGATGATTCTAGTGAAGGTGAATGGAGTTTACAAACACAGTGGAGCACTTCCTGTATTACCACATGATGACATCACCAGGTGGAACAGAGTATTTTCAATTTGAGAGAAGAACAACCTAAATCTGCAGGGCTAGTGTGCTAAACTGGTGTGAATGAAACAAAACACAACTCCAGGAGGAAACACCATTAGAACAGATCAGAGAGCAGTGCATTATGGGACATTTAAGTTTAAAAAATGTCTTAAAGTTGAATTCTAAACCAGGACTGGATCTGCTGGCTCCACTTTAGTTCGTCCTCTCGGCCGCCTCGGGGCAGACTCACGGAGGAGTGGCTGCCATTCAGCTCCTACAGAGACAGAGAGGAGTGTCTGGCCGAGGACACAACAGCAGCAGGAGTCAAACCGCCAACCTCTGTGTTCGATGTTAAAGTCACTGCAGTACAATTCTCTCTAAACCAGGATTCATTTAGATCATTTTTCACACGTTTACTTCCTTTGGTTTTGGTGCATGTTTTAGATGCCTGTCTCTCCGCAGAACTCGCCTGGACTTTGCAGACTGGTTTCTATGGCAACAGCAGCGTCTTTTTACAAAGTTTCTGCTCGGCCTTGGACCTCAGTCTTTGAATACTGACGCCTGATTGGTCCTTCACAGTCAACACTACGACCTGATTGGCCCATCTCTCCTATATGAGGTGCATGTACAGCAGTCCTGGTTTAGTTCTGGTTTAGTCCTGGTTTAGTCCTTGTTTAGTCCTTGTTTAGTCCTGGTTTAGACCTGATTTAGTCATGTTTAGTCCTGGTTTAGACCGGATTTAGACCTGGTTTAGTCCTGGTTTAATCCTCACTGGTGTGTGGTCTGCTTGGTGTTTTCTGAGGTGTTTTCTCGACATGAAGAATATCTGAGGAAAATGACAAGCCTCGAGGTAAGTGAACATAATAAACCTACGTGCTGGTTTAGTCCTGGTTTAGTCCAGTTTTGGACCTGGTTTAGTCCTGGTTTAATCCTGGTTTAGTCCAGTTTTGGACCTGGTTTAGTCCAGGTTTAGTCCTGGTTTAAACCTGGTTTAGTCCTGGTTTAGACCTGGTTTAGTCCTGGTTTAAACCTGGTTTAGTCCTTGTTTAGTCCTGGTTCAGTCCTGGTTTAATCTCGGTTTAGACCTGGTTTAGTCTGGCTTTAAACCTGGTTTAGTCCTGGTTTAGACCTGGTTTAGTCCTGGTTTAGTCCAGTTTTGGACCTGGTTTAGACCTGGTTTAGTCCAGGTTTAGTCCTGGTTTAAACCTGGTTTAGTCCAGCTTTAAACCTGGTTTAGTCCTGGTTTAGTCTGGGTTTAAACCTGGTTTAGACCTGGTTTAGTCCTGGTTCAGTCCTGGTTCAGTCCTGGTTCAGTCCTGATTTAATTCTGGTTTAGACCTGGTTTAGTCCTGGTTTAGACCTGGTTTAGTCCTGGTTTAGAGCTGGTTTAGTCCAGGTTCTGACCTGGTTTAGTCCTGATTTAGACCTTGTTTAGTCCTGGTTTAGTCCTGGTTTAAACCTGGTTTAGTCCTGGTTTAGACCTGGTTTAGTCTGGGTTTAAACCTGGTTTAGTCCTGGTTTAGTCCTGGTTTAGTCCAGGATCTGGCCTGGTTTAATCTTGGTTTAGTGCCGATTTAGTCCGGATTTAGACCTGGTTTAGTCCAGGTTCTGACAAGGTTTAGACCCTATTTAATCCCGGTTTAATCCTGGTTTAGACCTGGTTTAGTCCAGGTTCTGACCAGGCTTAGACCTGTTTAGTCATAGTTTAGTCCTGGTTCAGACCTGGTTCAATCCTGGTTTAGACCCGGTTTAAGTCCTGGTTTAGTCTTAGTTTAGACTAAATCTGTTGCCGTGACATTTTAAATCATTAGTGATTCTGTCTGAACGCCCCCTGCTGTTCAGAAAGGTCAGCTCCACAAAAACACAACAAAGTGTTAAGGCCGATAATCAATACAGCCAAACTATGAACACGTCACGTTAACAATGACACAGTGAACGCATCACATGAACAATGACACACTGAACGCATCACATGAACAATGACACACTACACGCATCACGTTAACCATGACACACTAAACGCATCACGTTAACCATGACACACTAAACGCATCACATGAACAATGACACACTAAACGCATCACGTTAACCATGACACACTAAACGCATCACGTTAACAACGACGCACTGAACACGTCACATTGATACAGAACAAAAAAGTCTAAACATGTCACATTAACAGAAGAAAAAACTGAATGTGTCACATTGACCCATCCATCCAGGGGGACCAGGGACTCTCAGACCTTCTCTCCCTAGACATGTCCTCCAAGGCATTCCCAGGCCAGCCGAGAGACATCTCCAGCATGTCCTGGTTTTCCCTAGGGCTTTCTCCCAGTGGGACATGTCTGGAACACCTCCCCAGGGAGGTGTCCATGGGGCATCCTGAACAGATGCCTGAGCCATCTCAGCTGACTCCTTTGGACATGGAGGAGTACCAGCTACTCCAATCTCCTCCTATGTGACTGAGCTCCTCACCCTATCTCTAAGGGTGAGGAGGAAACTTGCTTTAATGTTTCCATCATTAACCAAAGCTCATGACCATAGATGAGGGTAGGAATGTAGATTGACCGGTAAATCGAGAGCTTTGCCTTCCGGCTCAGCTCCTTCTTTACCACAACAGTTTGATGCAGCGACCGTATCACTGCGGACACTACACCAATCCAACTGTCAATGTCACTCTCCATCCTTCCCTCACTCATGAACAAGACCCTGAAATAGTTTAACTCCTCCACTCCTGGCTCGATGAAGCCAGCAGGACAACATCATCTGCAAACAGCAGAGACCAGAGCCTGTGGTCCACAAACCAGACCCCTCCGGCCCCTGGACGTGATCCGTTCCGGCCCCTCAACCGGACCTCCTGGACCCTGGCTGTGCCTAAAATTTCTGTCCATAAAACAATGAACAGAACCAGTGACAAAGGACAGCCCTGGTGGTGTCCAAAATGCACTGGGAACAGGTCTGAATTTCAATGCAAACACAGCTCCAGTTCAAGTGATACAGAGACTGGACAGCCCTAAGCAAAGGGCCCCAGACCCCATACTCCCACCCCCACAAGACACCATGAGGGACGCAGTCATATGCCTTCTGCAGATCCACAAAGTACATGTGGACTGGTTGGGCAAACTCCCATGAGCCCTCGAGCACCTGATGGAGAGTATAGAGCTGGTCCAGTGTTCCACGACTGGGACGAAAGTCACACTGCTCCTCCTGAATCCGAGGTTTGACTATCGGTCAGATTCTTCTCTCCAGTCCCTGGAATAGACCTTACTGTGGCGGCTAAGGAGTGTCATTGCCCTGTAGTTGGAACACACCTCCTTCTTTAACAGAGGGACCATCAATCCGGTCTGCCAGTCCAGAGGTACTGTCCCCAACTGTCATGTGATGTTGCTGAGACGTGTCAGCCTAGACAGCCCCGCAATATCCAGAGACTACCCCTGGAGCCACAGAGGAGCTTTAGCCACCTCAGTGGCTTCAGCCAGGGTGATGGATGACTCCATCTCCAAGTCTTCAGTCTCTGCCTCCTCCTCGTATTCCTTCCACCGTCCGACAATATCCCCAGTCGAGGTCAGCAGTTCTCCGCCCGCACTGTAAACTGTGTTGGTGAAGCACTGCTGCCTTTGTTTGTGATAACTTTTTTGTGGCCGACTGACAGTCCTCCTCAGTGGCCTCCCCGCACTCTTCCCAACTCTGAATTTTTGCCCCTGCGACTGCACAGGCTGCAGAATGCTTGGCCCACTGGTACTCGTCAGGTGCCTCAGGAGCCAACAAGGCTCAATAGTACTCTTTCTTCAGCTTGACGGCATCCCTTACTTCCAGTGTCTACCACTGGGTTCAGGGGTTGCCGCTGCAACAAGCACCACAGACCTTACGACCACAGCTACAAGCAGCCGCATTGACGATAGAGGTGGAGAACATGGCCCACTTAAAATCCATGTCTCCAGCCTCCCCCGGGATCTGGGAGAAGTTCTCCTGGAGGTGTGTGTTGAAGACCCCACTGACAGAGGGCTCCACCAGACGTTCCCAACAGACCCTCACAGTACGCTTGGGCCTGTCAGGTCTGTCTGGCTTCCTTCTCCCCCAACGGATCCAACTCACCACCAAATGGTGATTGGTTGACAGCTCTGCCCCTCTCTTCAGTGTCCAAGACACGCAGCACACGTCAGATGACACAATAACGTCGTGTGCCACCCACTGTATCCTTGTGCCCGAACATGGTGTTTGTTTCTAGCACAGAAATCTAATAACAGAACACCGCTCAGGTTCAGATCAGGGAGGCCATTCTTCCCAGTCGCCCACTTCAGGTGTCACTGTCATTGCCCACGTGGGCATTGAAATCCCCCAATACAACGACAGAGTCCCCAGTCGGTGCACTGCCCTGTACCCAGTTCATGGGAGGACGGCCTCACGTTGCTCTTTCGGGCTGAACCCAGGCAGACCCCGTGTGGAGAGGCCTGGCCACCAGGTGCTTGCTCTCGAGCATCCACCCCAGGCCTGGCTCCTGGATGGGTCCCCGGTAACTCCAGTCCAGGCGATGTAACTAGCCTTGTTATTAACCTCATCATAAAGGGCTTCTGAACCGATCTTAGTCTAACCCGTCCACGAGGACCTGTTTGCCATGGCTGGCCCTACCAGGAGTATGAAGCCCCCGACAGCAGAGCTCCCAGGATCATTCGGTGCTCAAATCCTCCACCACCTCATTACGGCGGCAGTTCAAGGAGGGAACACGGCACATTAACACAGAACAAATCAACACTATGTTTTTTGTAAAGTCTTTAGACACTTCACTGTTTGCTCCTCTCACACCACAGTGCTGCTCTGTGATTGGTCTGAACTCCTGGTGCCCAGGCCAATCACAGCGGGAGCCTTTGCAGGTGTCGGAGGAAAGACATTAGGAGATATATGATGATAAAACACAGCAGTGATCTACACGGTTATGGTCTGAAGCACCAGTCTCAGGGAGTTGAACCCTCACCTTTCTCTCTCTCTACAGATGGAGGAGTGTTTGGCGCAGGCGGGAATAGCACCGTCGCTCCAACATTTGGGTGGGTCGGTGGGCGGACTGGACTGGAACCCACTCCTCCGTGCCGTGTTTCTGGGTCGGCTGCGTTTGACCCGCCTGCTGCTGGAGGGTGGGGCTTATGTAAATGAGAGCGATGGTTTAGGCCGCACCCCCCTCATGGTCGCCGTTCTCACACCGCACAGAGACGCCCAGAGTGCCCCACGCCACAGGATGGTCCGGTGAGGGACTGGACTGGGACTGGACCGGTTACAATGTGACTAGAACAGGACTAAATCTGTACAGTCCTAGTTTAGTCCTGGTTTATTTCTGGTTTAGACCTGGTTTAGTCTTGGTTTAGTCCTGGTTTAGTCTTGGTTTAGTCCTGGTTCAGTCCTGTTTCAGTCTTCGTTTTCCTCAGGTACCTCCTTGAATGCGGTGCAGACCCGAACATTCAGGATAAGTTCGGTAGAACAGCTCTGGTCCACGCGGTTTTGGCGGGAGTCGAACCGCAGATCGTGGCATTGCTCGTGGGCAGTGGTGGTGACCCCGCCCTCCCCGACCATGATGGAGGCTCTGCCCTCGTGCACGCCGTCCGCTCGGGCCACCGCCACACACTCCGCCTCCTAGTGGACGCCTGCCGAGCCACAGGCAAAGAGGTCATCATCATCACCTCTGACCTCCCCCCCGGCAACAAGGTCAGATGCCCTCCCTGTGTGTCAGATGCCCTCCCTGTATGTCAGATCTCTTCTCATTTGTGTAAGATGCCCTCCCTGTGTGTCAGATGCCCTCCCTGTGTGTCAGATCTCTTCTCATTTGTGTCAGATGCCCTCCCTGTGTTACTTGTCTGTTTCTCAGGTTAAACAGGTGGTAAGGGCCCCATCCCTATCCTCTGATCTATGGTTGGATCAGTACCGCTCTCCGCCACAGGGGGCATCAACGAGTCCAAGCCCTCAGCCTGGGAGCCCTCTGTTGGAGGCACATGGTACTGCAGCGCGCTCAGGTCAGTGTGTGACAAGCTAAATAGCCTGTGTTTTCACTAAAATTGCTGCTTTCTTGCGGGACTGTCTGCCCTGGCATGCTTGTTTTGGTTCATTTGAGCGTTTCACCTTTGGCTCCGCCCACACCACAAACCGGCTCTGTGATTGGTCAAATGCACTTTTTAAAAAGTTATTTTAAACTTATTATATTTCAAAATATAATCTAAAAATGTTCATTTTTGTTTATGCAGATTTTCCCGAGGCTCCGCCCCTTCAGCGCCGCCTCTGCACCGAGGATGACACAAAAAGGCGGCCATTTTGTCGGCGCCACAGCATGGATGTAAGAGACGGTGTTCTGAGTCCACTCCAGTCCTCAGGCCACGCCCACAGAAGGCGGGCTTTAGGGAGGAAGATGTCGTACGACAGCGCCACCTCTTCGCCTCACTCTGCATCGCACCCAGACCTCCACCAGGAGGCGGGCACATCGTCCACAGCCGGCTCGGGCAAAGCCAGACACGTGATCCAACTGCGCCGTTCTGACCACTACAGCTCCGACTCCCAGCTGCAGTTTGGCCACGCCCCCGGAGCACAAGAGCGTCGCAAACTCACGTCGCCACGGGAGATGGAGGAGAGCAGAGCACCCTTTGAACGCAGAAGTTCCGGAGCGCTACTGTCTGATCACATCGCCCACACACGACCCGGGTATCTGCCCCCGCTCAACCCGCATGTGCCCATCCCACACATCGGGGTCAGCGCTGGGGTCTGCTCTGGGGTCACAGGGGTTAACTCTGCGGTCAGCTCTGCGGTCACAAAAGTCAGCTCTGAGGTAACTGAGGTTGACTTTGGGGTCACAGAGGTCAGCTCTGGGGTCACGGGGGTTAGCTCTGAGGTTAGCACATCTCTGAGCTTGTGTGCGACGTTCCCGCTGAGTTGCCGCAGAAGGAGCAGCCTGACCTCCTCAAAGTCGGCGTTTCTGAGTGCGCCAAGTTTTCCCAAAGATCTGAACCTGAAGAAGACGCTGTGGAGACGCCACTCGATGCAGAGCGACCAGATCAAAGAGCTGTCACTCTGAGGGGGGAGCGTCTGACCGTAGACTGTATATATAAATGGCCATAGCTAACCCGTTAGCAGATGCGTTCCAAACAGGAAGTGATCATGACAACTGGGCTCCATCTTTTAACTTGTCAAAAAGAGTTTATTTGAAAAATGTGTTAAAAGTCATTTTACTCTATTTAAGTTTAGTATTTAATATTTACCTAAAAACGCCACCAGAGGGAGCCAGAGAGACTTAAAAGAAACCAGCAGAGGGAGCCAGAGAGACTTAAAAGAAACCAGCAGAGGGAGCCAGAGAGACTTAAAAGAAACCAGCAGAGGGAGCCAGAGAGACTTAAAAGAAACCAGCAGAGGGAGCCAGAGAGACTTAAAAGAAACCACCAGAGGGAGCCAGAGAGACTTAAAAGAAACCACCAGAGGGAGCCAGAGAGACTTAAAAGAAACCACCAGAGGGAGCCAGAGAGACTTAAAAGAAACCACCAGAGGGAGCCAGAGAGACTTAAAAGAAACCACCAGAGGGAGCCAGAGAGACTTAAAAGAAACCACCAGAGGGAGCCAGAGAGACTTAAAACACCACTAGGCTGTTTCAGAGTTTTTCCTTTAGAGCCGAGCTGTTTGAACTGGTGTACATGTGTCATAGAACTGCTCTCCCCTCTGTGGACCGAGAAACACAACCGTCTCCTGCTGTTGTGTCCTTGGACAAGACACTCCAGTGGCTGTGTGAATGTGAAGCTTTCACCTCTGCAGTGAATAAATAAATGAACTCAAATGTTTTAGAGGCATTTTTTTTTTAATATATCTCTATCTCATGCTCTCATTGTACTGTCAGGTCAGACTCTGCTCTGCTCCTCATAGAAAGGTGTGTCCTCTGCATTTGACCCATCCTTCAGTGTCTGTGGGTTAAACCTGAGGTTTATGAGGGGGGGGTCACATGTTATGAAGAGGTCAGATGTTATGAGGGCTTCACATGTCATGTTTTGACCCTCAGACACACTGCCCATAGATTGGCCCCCTCTCAGAATTTGACCTCCCCCCCACAATATTGTTTTTTTTTCTTTTTGTTTATTTTGTTAATTGCTCAACTTCTTATAAATTATTTCAATCAAACTTACAATGATTCCAAAGCTGTACAGGTCCATGTCAAGTTTCACCTGTGAACATCTGAAACCTGATCCGTGAGGTGTGTTTGGGCTGAGACAGGACTCGTCTCGAAAGGAACTGACTTTGGATGAAACGACTTAAGAAGCAACACACAGAACCTCACATTTGAGAAGCAGACGATGGGCAGAAACATCCCCTCATGCTTCAGGGGAGCACACGTGGAGAGGGGGAGGAGCCTGGGGTCTTTGGCTCGTCTCCAGATGTATCGTGGTCCAGCTGAAGGACTTCTCCCATAAGAACAAGCAGACTTCAGTCCCCTCACACAAGAAGAACTCATAAACACAACAGATTTATTTACAACTACAAAAACACTTTACAAGATTGAATTTTTACATTTTGTGTTTTAGTTCTCATGCCCATTGTCCAGTCACAAAGCAGAATGAGCTCCTCAGTTTGGGATCTGGCGACCCAAAGATGTGTCCTCAGTAGGCTTGTGTCGAAAAAACAGATAGCAATCAATCCTAAATCTAGTATTGAAACTAGATTCTCATACTAAAAAATATCAGAATCAGAACAAAATTGGACTTTTCCTGAACAGTTTTAGAACCATCAATCAGAACCATCGATCACAACCAGCATCTCCAGAGTCAGGAGGGAATGATCTCATGCTCATAAAGAGGTGGGCGCCTCAGTTTCTTTAGTCCACGTAATTGCAGGGTTTGTCCATCAGGTGGCGCTGTGTGTGTGTATGCAGCGGGGGCAGCAGTGCAGAGAGTCGTGGATGAAGAGGTCACACTCCACACAGAAAACAGCGGCACAGGTCGGGCACTCGAAAACCTGAGACAAACGCCACAAATAAGACTAAATATTCACCAAAACTGTTCTGTAACCCTGTTCTAGTGTGGGAAATGTCCCGCAGTGGGGCTTTAACCCTGTTCTAATGTGTGAAATGTCCCGCAGTGGGGCTTTAACCCTGTTCTAGTGTGGGAAATGTCCCGCAGTGGGGCTTTAACCCTGTTCTAGTGTGGGAAATGTCCCGCAGTGGGGCTTTAACCCTGTTCTAGTGTGGGAAATGTCCCGCAGTGGGGCTTTGTAGAGTCACTCACTGTTTTGTCCCTGAGTTCGCCCTGACAGGCCTCACAGAATCTGCAACACAACACCACAGTTTACACATTTATGAATTTTAAGTTTTAAATCATTTCAGTTTCAGATTCATTCATTTGAAAATGGTTTCAGTTTAGAGCTTTAGTTTCTGACCGGTCGCCGTGGTGATCCTCCAGCAGCTTCTCCCTGAACGTCTCCAGAGGAAACAGGTGATGGAACGAACGAGCCAAATGTGGAGCAGAAACCAGCGTCAGACCTGAGCCCAAACATTTAGAACAGTCAGGACTAAACCAGGACTAAAACAGGTCTAAACCAGATCTGAACCAGGGTCTAAACCGGGACTAAACCAGGACTAAACCAGGTCACATATTGGCCCTGTATACATTTCTCTGTTAAATCTAACACAGCCACCGTACCACAGACTTTACACTCGACTGGGAGCTCGGTGTATTTGCCGTGACACTGAGGGCAGAAGTACCCCCCCAGAGAGAGACCAGGACCAGGACCAGAGCCAGGACCAGAGCCAGGACCAGCACTGCTCTCCAGATGACTGTAAACACATGATACACACACACATTACACTGTCTCTGGAGTGACAGAGTAAACATGCAGTTGGTGTGACTTACGCCATGCTGAACGAGGGCTTAGCGTCCTGCTCATTCAGACTCACCATCGTGTGCTGAGGGAAACCTGAGGACACACATTACACGCTGACGTCATCCACATTCAAGGGGGTGTGCTGCTAACTCGAGGCACTGCTCTGTCTGAGGCTCTGTTAGACTTTATGGTGAAATTGTGTTAAAATAAAGCTCAGATTAAAGAACTGACTTATCTGAACTACAACACGAGAGCTGATCTGTGCTGTTAAACAAGTCTCTCTCAAATAACATTAGTTACAAGCTAGCATTAGCATTAGCATTAGCATTAACCAACAGTTTTTCAGTCACTCTCACCTTTTTGTGTAAAATCAAACTCCTAAAAAGGACCGTGAACACTCGGATTGATTAGAGTCTCCTGAAAATGTGCTCTTTAAATCACATTTTTTGACAGTGTTTGCTAATGTGTGCATTGTGTCTCCATGGTAACTGCTGAACATTCTGCTATAGACATTCATATAAGACAGCCCCAGTGTCAAACCACTACAATGTTTTATTTGCACGTTAGGAGTTTGATTTTCAACAAAAAGGCGAAAGAGATAATCCTTAGTCGTATTTATCTCCACGGAGACAAGCAAGTGGGGCCACAAGGCAAAGTTACGGGTCAGATCTGTGGAGACTGGAGGTGACCCCAGTTACACATGTGCAATAAAAACTATAACTGAAGAAATGGAAGATGGAGACGTTTAATGGAATACTGTGGAACATTCCAGGAAAAGTCATTACATCTCCATGGAAACAAGCTGGTGCCTTTAAAACACACATCAGGAGGTCAGGGAGGTTCCACACTGCGTCTTTACCGGTTGCCGTGGCATCTTACCCATGCGTATGAGCGAGCACTCGGCGGCAGCGGTGGTGGGGGGCGGAGTCACGTGCATCAGGAGCAGCTCTTTGAAGTGGCTCTCGTCTAGGATCACATGGTACCGTCCGCCGGTCTCACGGGTCAGAACCGAACACACCCGGACCTCCGCAGACAGACCGATCACAGACACACGAACACGCAGGGACTTCAGGGTCTGGAGACAAAGAGCAGGGACTAGAGCAGGACTGGAGCAGGACTGGAGCAGGACTGGAGCAGGACTGGAGCAGGACTGGAGCAGGACTGGAGCAGGACTGGAGCAGGACTGGAGCAGGACTGGAGCAGGACTGGAGCAGGACTGGAGCAGGACTGGAGCAGGACTGGAGCGGGACTAAAGCGGGACTAAAGCGGGACTAAAGCGGGACTAAAGCGGGACTAAAGCGGGACTAAAGCGGGACTAAAGCGGGACTAAAGCGGGACTAAAGCGGGACTAAAGCGGGACTAAAACAGGACTAAAACAGGACTAAAACAGGACTAAAGCAGGACTTAAACAGGACTAAAGCAGGACTAAAGCAGGACTAAATCAGGACTTGATTGGTCCAAACCTTGATGAGGTCGTAGATGTTGGAGGGGTCACACGTGGTCAGACTGCTCATGACGATCAGGACCTCTCTGCTGGTGTGGCCCGGCATGTGCCTGAACAAAATACAATCTCCAAAGTCACATCAAGAAATGTCCTGTAAAAAAAAACACTTAACAAGAGGGGTATTAAAGAGGGGGTATTTACTTCTGTGGGGTATTAAAGAGGGGGTATTTACTTCTGTGGGGTATTAAAGAGGGGGCATTTACTTCTGTGGGGTATTAAAGGGGGGCATTTACTTCTGTGGGGTATTAAAGAGGGAGCATTTACTTCTATGGGGTATTAAAGAGGGGGCATTTACTTCTATGGGGTATTAAAGAGGGGGTATTTACTTCTGTGGGGTATTAAAGAGGGAGCATTTACTTCTATGGGGTATTAAAGAGGGGGCATTTACTTCTATGGGGTATTAAAGAGGGGGTATTTACTTCTGTGGGGTATTAAAGAGGGGGTATTTACTTCTGTGGGGTATTAAAGAGGGGGTATTTACTTCTGTGGGGTATTAAAGAGGGGGTATTTACTTCTGTGGGGTATTAAAGAGGGGGTATTTACTTCTGTGGGGTATTAAAGAGGAGGTATTTACTTCTGTGGGGTATTAAAGAGGAGGTATTTACTTCTGTGGGGTATTAAAGAGGGGGTATTTACTTCTGTGGGGTATTAAAGAGGAGGTATTTACTTCTGTGGGGTATTAAAGAGGGTATTGTCTCATTAGATTTAAAGATTTAAATGCCGTTTTCAGTCTCTGCACTGCTTTGTCTAAAATGTTCCACATTATAGCTTTAATCATATCTATTTTCATGGGGTCAAGCCCTGGAGTGCCTCCAGGCCAAGTTCCAGGTCAGATCTGTGGAGAGACTCACTCAGTCGCTGTAGAAATGGACGTTTTGCATAGTATTTTTGAGCAATAAAACACCTGTAATTGAATAAATGCAACATAGATAAGTTTAATGCCATACAGTGAAACCTTTCAGGCAAAGCAATGACGTCTCCATGGAAACAAGCTTGTGACAAACCCCCTACCAGTGAAGTTACACAGTGCACCTTTAAAGCTATAATATGTGCAGTGGAACAGCTGGGTCTAAAACGATAGACTGACTTGAGCGTGGCCATGGCGAGGCTCAGGGCGTTGTACAGTGACGGCTCTCCCACACACACAGTGTCCGCCGCCTTCCTCAGAGCGCTCGTGTGTCGGGACGGGTTCCCTGCAGCGGGACACATTTAGGTTTATTCATGTGACTTCACATTAAAGTGATGTGGGCCTCACCTGACAGGTCTGTGAGCCGCTCTGCTCTCTTGTTCTTTGTCGTGATGATTCCCAACTGAACGAAGCACAAATATCCATTAAATAGTTTGAAGTGTCTTGCCCAAGGACACAACAACAGTATGCAGGGTGGAACTGAGCCATGGACCAAGCCAAATGCTTCCCCTCAGCTCCTCTCACTTCATATTAAACAAAGTCATGGTTCACCTGGCTGATGGGATTCTGATCGAAATACTCCTCCACGAACTTTTCTAGAAGCTAAAACAAACAAAACAGAAAAAAATCTGGTTTAGCCCTGGTTTAGTCCTGGTTTAGTCCTGGTTTAGTCCTGGTTTAGTCCTGGTTTAGTCCTGGGTCGGTCCTGGGTCGGTCCTGGGTCGGTCCTGGGTCGGTCCTGGGTCGGTCCTGGGTCGGTCCTGGGTCGGTCCAGACCTTCAGAGTGGAGGCGAGTCTTGTGGGTTTGAGGTCCTGGTCCTCCATGCTCCGGGAACAATCCACCACCACGAACATGTGACGCATCTGAGAACACACAAGACCGGGGTTAGTCCTTGTTTAGTCCCTGGTCTAGTATCAGTTTAGTCCCAGTCTAGTCCTGTGTATTTACCATTCCCAGACGGACCTGCCCATGGCTCTCCATGACCCTGAAATTTAAGACAAATATTCAAAGATTTGACTTTACATTTTACCGTTTCTAATACTGAAACATTATGGCGTTGAATATTCAGTGTCTAATCCGACCGTTTGCGTTTGGACTGGAACAGGATTTCTTCAACTGTGGCTTTGAGAGAGCCGGACTCATCCTCCTTCAACACCTCCCTGAAAAACACACGACGTTTAAGAGAACACCTTTATCTGCATCATAATCACATCTATACAAGTTAAATACATATGTACAAGAAAACATGTACAGGAAATAAAACATATAGCAAAAGAAAAAAAATGGTCAAATGGACAAAGCATTGTAGGAGTGAAGATGTTTGGCTGCTCATCCAAGTCGCTTCTTCAGTTCTGCCTTATATCTGTCTGAAGGGAGGAGCTAACTACACTGAAACTGGAAACACCTATTGTTTACAGATTCTGTTTTTGGCTAGGTCTATTGAGCTACATTAAGTGTGCACTGTGCCCTACTGTTCTCTTTGTTTTATATAAAGCTAGCCAGAATGCAAATAATTGTGAAATCACTCATTAGGGGCTTGAATGACAAGGCTAAGTAGGACTCAGTCTAGTGGACAGATTTTATTGTTCTTTTGTGATGGGTCAGACCTGGATGACTAAGGGATTACAGAGATAACTAAAACATGTGTTATAACAGTGGAATTGCACCGAATGGTTAGTTAAAATATTACAGTGAACCGAGGGCACACAGAAGAACCAAGACCCATCTTTAACCAATCAGCTTCTTTCTTTTCACGTAATCATGAGCCAGATGGACCAAACAAGACCAAGAGGACACCGGGGTCAAAAGGTTTTCAAAAGTTTTAGCAGGTTCAACCCCACAGTTTTCTTATATTAGACATTTACACAGCAACACATCGTTATTATGTATCAGACAAACTGACTCGTAACTACACGAGTTAAGCCATGATAAAACGCTGTTCCCTTCTCAAAAACACACCTGGAGTTGTGTTTTGTTTCATTCACACATGTTTGAGTAAAACTTTATTATTAGTCTGTTACATCTCCAAAGCTCAAAATGCTCTGTTCCACCTTGTGATGTCATAAAGTGGTAGTTTTCAAGTTAACAGCTCCTTTTACTTTTGTTCAGTAGTAGGCTGGAAATTCCAGGGCTGAAATGATCGAAATGATTCTAGTGAAGGTGTGTGGAGTTTAAAAACACAGTGGAGCACTTCCTGTATTACCACATGATGACATCACAAGGTGGAGCAGAGTGTTTTCAGTTTGAGAGAAGAACTCAGCTACTCACTACTACTACTACTACTACTACTACTACTACTACTACTACTACTACTACTACTACTACATCCACCACTAATACTACTACTACTACTGCTGCTGCTGCTGCTACTACTACTACACCCACTACTACACTACTACAACTATTACACTACACCCATTACTACTACTACTACTACTGCTACTACTACACCCACTACTCCTCCTCTACTTGGTGCAGTGGTACTTGGTGCAGATAGTATTTCTAGTATGGTATGGTAATATGCAGGGTTTGTGTGTTAAACATGTGCAAATGAAACAAAACACAACTCCAGGTCTGTTTGTGATGAGGAAACAGTGTAATATGGGCCTTTAAATAAAAATAATAAACTAAAGTCTGACCATGTCCTCTCGTAGCCGCCCTCCCAGCGTTTGGCTCGCTCCGGCTCCTCGTCCATTTTGACCTGAAATAGAAAAGGCTTCATTTTAAACACATATCTCACTTAAACTCATGTGGATTCAATCTTGAGAGTTTAAACAATGCCTGACATGAAAAACTTAATATTCAGATTTTGGGAAACATTTATTAAATAAACAAAAATGTGTAGATTAATTAATGTATAAATATTAATAACGTTATATTAATTAAATTAACGTCTAATAAATATGGTAAATAATTTATTTTTAAAAATCATACTTATTCGTCCGAAATAAACGCAAGTTAGATTTTTTGTTGAATAAATATATAAAACTAAACGTGATTTAAAAAAAGGACCAACAGTGTCGTGTCATGTCATTACAAACCAAATGAAACTTTAAATAAATGAGCACATTTTGATCCCGGCTCTCAGGAAAAGTGACTCGTTTAACATCATTTCTGCGCATTTTCAACTACAATAAATCTGCGTGTAAATACATCCGAGCGGGAACCTCCGATCCGCGGCTGTAAAATGAAAATTCTTACGTTCAGAAGATGAAATTATGTGAAAATAGTTTGAATTTGTTGAAAATGTTGCTGTTTTGTCCCAATCCGCTCCGTGTGCAGCTGAATAAAACTCCGGGCGGAAACACGCAGCGGGAGAAATGTTCCGGTGTGACATTTGTGACGCACCGCCCCCTCGTGGTCATCACCGAGTAAAACGATTCAGTATTTATTAGTTTGTATATTAAAAACAAAACAATTACGTAATAAAATCTAATGTGTCGCTATGCAAACTCAAATAAGTAAATTATATAACATTTATTTAGTCAGTGACAATCAAAACACAGTTGAATACTAAGTTTAATACTAATTATATTTTTTGTTAGGCTGTTTTTTTCTCCGCATTCAGGCCAGTGACGTCATCCTCCGGGGCGGACCGGTCAGTCTGGTCCCGCGGGTTTAGTAGTTCTGTCTATTCAGTCTCAATCAAGACCCGGGACCAGCCCCAGACAGGCCGGAAAAAAGCCGGAAAAAAGCCGGAGAATAAACAGAGGAAAGCCGGAGAAGAAAACCCGGGCCAAGTCTCATTTCTCTCTCCTCGCCTCCTTCTCCTTGTTTCCTCTCCTCGTTCCTCCATTTTGCAGCTGTCAAACAAATGCTTCACATTAAGTGATGTTCTAAAGCTCCGAGGAGGCCAGGGAAGGAAACCACGAAGGAAACAGGGACGAGGGAAGGAAGGAGGAGACATGATCGAGGGAAGGACGGAGGAGACATGAGTGAGGGAAGGAAGAGACATGAGTGAGGGAAGGAAGGAGGAGACATGAGTGAGGGAAGGAAGAGACATGAGTGAGGGAAGGAAGGAGGAGACATGAGTGAGGAAAGGAAGGAGGAGACATGAGTGAGGGAAGGAGGAGACATGAGTGAGGGAAGGAAGAGACATTAGTACATGAGTGAGGAAAGGAAGGAGGAGACATGAGTGAGGGAAGGAAGGAGGAGACATGAGTGAGGAAAGGAAGAAGGAGACATGAGTGAGGGAAGGAAGGAGGAGACATGAGTGAGGAAAGGAAGAGACATGAGTGAGGAAAGGAAGGAGGAGACATGAGTGAGGAAAGGAAGGAGGAGACATGAGTGAGGGAAGGAAGGAGGATACATGAGTGAGGGAAGGACGGAGGAGACATGAGTGAGGGAAGGAAGGAGGAGACATGAGTGAGGGAAGGACGGAGGAGACATGAGTGAGGGAAGGAAGGAGGAGACATGAGTGAGGGAAGGAAGGAGGAGACATGAGTGAGGGAAGGAAGGAGGAGACATGAGTGAGGGAAGGAAGGATGAGAGATGAGTGAGGGAAGGAAGGAGGAGACATGAGTGAGGGAAGGAAGGAGGAGACATGAGTGAGGGAAGGAAGGAGGAGACATGAGTGAGGGAAGGACGGAGGAGACATGAGTGAGGGAAGGAAGGAGGAGACATGAGTGAGGGAAGGACGGAGGAGACATGAGTGAGGGAAGGAAGGAGGAGACATGAGTGAGGGAAGGAAGGAGGAGACATGAGTGAGGGAAGGAAGGAGGAGACATGAGTGAGGAAAGGAAGAGACATGAGTGAGGAAAGGAAGGAGGAGACATGAGTGAGGAAAGGAAGGAGGATACATGAGTGAGGGAAGGACGGAGGAGACATGAGTGAGGAAAGGAAGGAGGATACATGAGTGAGGGAAGGACAGAGGAGACATGAGTGAGGGAAGGAAGGAGGAGACATGAGTGAGGAAAGGAAGGAGGAGACATGAGTGAGGGAAGGAAGGAGGAGACATGAGTGAGGGAAGGAAGGAGGAGAGATGAGTGAAGGAAAGAAGGAGGAGACATGAGTGAGGAAAGGAAGGAGGAGACATGAGTGAGGAAAGGAAGGAGGAGACATGAGTGAGGGAAGGAAGGAGGAGACATGAGTGAGGGAAGGATGGAGGAGACATGAGTGAGGAAAGGAAGAGACATGAGTGAGGAAAGGAAGGAGGAGACATGAGTGAGGAAAGGAAGGAGGAGACATGAGTGAGGGAAGGAAGGAGGAGACATGAGTGAGGGAAGGACGGAGGAGACATGAGTGAGGGAAGGAAGGAGGAGACATGAGTGAGGGAAGGACGGAGGAGACATGAGTGAGGGAAGGAAGGAGGAGACATGAGTGAGGGAAGGAAGGAGGAGACATGAGTGAGGGAAGGAAGGAGGAGACATGAGTGAGGGAAGGAAGGAGGAGACATGAGTGAGGAAAGGAAGAGACATGAGTGAGGGAAGGAAGGAAGAGACATGAGTGAGGAAAGGAAGGAGGATACATGAGTGAGGGAAGGACGGAGGAGACATGAGTGAGGGAAGGAAGGAGGATACATGAGTGAGGGAAGGACAGAGGAGACATGAGTGAGGGAAGGAAGGAGGAGACATGAGTGAGGAAAGGAAGGAGGAGACATGAGTGAGGAAAGGAAGGAGGATACATGAGTGAGGGAAGGACGGAGGAGACATGAGTGAGGGAAGGAAGGAGGATACATGAGTGAGGGAAGGACAGAGGAGACATGAGTGAGGGAAGGAAGGAGGAGACATGAGTGAGGGAAGGAAGAGACATGAGTGAGGAAAGGAAGGAGGAGACATGAGTGAGGGAAGGAAGGAGGAGACATGACTGAGGGAAGGAAGGAGGAGACATGAGTGAGGGAAGGAAGGATGAGAGATGAGTGAGGGAAGGAAGGAGGAGACATGAGTGAGGAAAGAAAGAGACATGAGTGAGGAAAGGAAGGAGGAGACATGAGTGAGGAAAGGAAGGAGGATACATGAGTGAGGGAAGGACGGAGGAGACATGAGTGAGGGAAGGAAGGAGGATACATGAGTGAGGGAAGGACAGAGGAGACATGAGTGAGGGAAGGAAGGAGGAGACATGAGTGAGGGAAGGAAGAGACATGAGTGAGGAAAGGAAGGAGGAGACATGAGTGAGGGAAGGAAGGAGGAGACATGAGTGAGGGAAGGAAGGAGGAGACATGAGTGAGGGAAGGAAGAGACATGAGTGAGGAAAGGAAGGAGGAGACATGACTGAGGGAAGGAAGGAGGAGACATGAGTGAGGGAAGGAAGGATGAGAGATGAGTGAGGGAAGGAAGGAGGAGACATGAGTGAGGAAAGGAAGGAGGTGAGATGAGTGAAGGAAAGAAGGAGGAGACATGAGTGAGGAAAGGAAGGAGGAGACATGAGTGAGGGAAGGACGGAAGAGACATGAGTGAGGGAAGGAGGAGACATGAGTGAGGGAAGGAGGAGACATGAGTGAGGGAAGGAAGGAGGAGACATGAGTGAGGAAAGGAAGGAGGAGACATGAGTGAGGGAAGGAAGGAGGAGACATGAGTGAGGAAAGGAAGGAGGAGACATGAGTGAGGGAAGGAAGGAGGAGACATGAGTGAGGAAAGGAAGGAGGATACATGAGTGAGGGAAGGACGGAGGAGACATGAGTGAGGGAAGGAAGGAGGAGACATGAGTGAGGAAAGGAAGGAGGAGACATGAGTGAGGGAAGGAAGGAGGAGACATGAGTGAGGAAAGGAAGGAGGATACATGAGTGAGGGAAGGAAGGAGGATACATGAGTGAGGGAAGGACAGAGGAGACATGAGTGAGGGAAGGAAGGAGGAGACATGAGTGAGGAAAGGAAGGAGGAGACATGAGTGAGGGAAGGAAGGAGGAGACATGAGTGAGGGAAGGAAGGAGGAGAGATGAGTGAAGGAAAGAAGGAGGAGACATGAGTGAGGAAAGGAAGGAGGAGACATGAGTGAGGAAAGGAAGGAGGAGACATGAGTGAGGGAAGGAAGGAGGAGACATGAGTGAGGGAAGGAAGGAGGAGACATGAGTGAGGAAAGGAAGAGACATGAGTGAGGGAAGGAAGGAAGAGACATGAGTGAGGAAAGGAAGAGACATGAGTGAGGAAAGGAAGGAGGAGACATGAGTGAGGAAAGGAAGGAGGAGACATGAGTGAGGGAAGGACGGAGGAGACATGAGTGAGGGAAGGAAGGAGGAGACATGAGTGAGGGAAGGACGGAGGAGACATGAGTGAGGGAAGGAAGGAGGAGACATGAGTGAGGGAAGGAAGGAGGAGACATGAGTGAGGGAAGGAAGGAGGAGACATGAGTGAGGAAAGGAAGAGACATGAGTGAGGAAAGGAAGGAGGAGACATGAGTGAGGAAAGGAAGGAGGAGACATGAGTGAGGAAAGGAAGGAGGATACATGAGTGAGGGAAGGACGGAGGAGACATGAGTGAGGGAAGGAAGGAGGATACATGAGTGAGGGAAGGACAGAGGAGACATGAGTGAGGGAAGGAAGGAGGAGACATGAGTGAGGAAAGGAAGGAGGAGACATGACTGAGGGAAGGAAGGAGGAGACATGAGTGAGGAAAGGAAGAGACATGAGTGAGGAAAGGAAGGAGGAGACATGAGTGAGGGAAGGAAGGAGGAGACATGACTGAGGGAAGGAAGGAGGAGACATGAGTGAGGAAAGGAAGAGACATGAGTGAGGAAAGGAAGGAGGAGACATGAGTGAGGAAAGGAAGGAGGATACATGAGTGAGGGAAGGACGGAGGAGACATGAGTGAGGGAAGGAAGGAGGATACATGAGTGAGGGAAGGACAGAGGAGACATGAGTGAGGGAAGGAAGGAGGAGACATGAGTGAGGGAAGGAAGAGACATGAGTGAGGAAAGGAAGGAGGATACATGAGTGAGGGAAGGACAGAGGAGACATGAGTGAGGGAAGGAAGGAGGAGACATGAGTGAGGGAAGGAAGAGACATGAGTGAGGAAAGGAAGGAGGAGACATGAGTGAGGGAAGGAAGGAGGAGACATGAGTGAGGGAAGGAAGGAGGAGACATGAGTGAGGGAAGGATGGAGGAGACATGAGTGAGGGAAGGATGGAGGAGACATGAGTGAGGGAAGGAAGGAAGAGACATGAGTGAGGGAAGGAGGAGACATGAGTGAGGGAAGGAAGGAGGAGACATGAGTGAGGAAAGGAAGGAGGAGACATGAGTGAGGGAAGGAAGGAGGAGACATGAGTGAGGAAAGGAAGGAGGAGACATGAGTGAGGGAAGGAAGGAGGAGACATGAGTGAGGAAAGGAAGGAGGAGACATGAGTGAGGGAAGGAAGGAGGAGACATGAGTGAGGGAAGGAGGAGACATCAGAGTGTCTCATAGGAGGAGTTGATGTTGTCCAGGGCTCCAGGTTTGATGAGTTTCATGATCTTGAATTTGACATAAAACAAATAAAACACGTTCAGTTTATCTGATAATAAATCATGTTTCCTCCTCTCCTCCTCTCTGCTCCTCTCCTCTCTCCACTTGTCCTCTCCTTCCCTCTTTCATCTCCTCCTGTCCTTTCTTCCTTTCTCCTCTCTGCCTCTCCTCTCTCCTTACCCCTCTCCTCATCTCCTGCTCTCATCTCCTCCTCTCCGCCCCTTCTCCTCTCCTCCTCATCTCCTCTCCTCCTCCCCTTTCTCATCTCTCCTTTCCTCCTCTCCTCTCTCCTCCCCTTTTCCTCCTCTCTCCTCTCCTCCTCCTGCTCCTCCTCCTCTCCTCCTCTTCCCCTCCTCGTCTCCTCTCTTCTCTCCTCCTAATCTCTTCCTCTCCTACCCCCTCCTCTTCTCCTCCTCCTCTCCTCCTCTGTGGCCGGAGTCCATTTCCTGTAGACTCGAGGAGAGGAAACAAGGAGAAGGAGTCGAATAAAGAGAAATGAGCCGCGGCCTCGCGCTCTGCGCCTCCGGATGCGCGCGCACCTGTGCCGAAACTACAACGACGCACGGACACGACGCACGACGCACGAACGGCAGGTGAGACGCTCCAAATTGTCCAAATAAGCTCGTGTGTGGTGCGTTTTAACCTGGACTGACCCGGACTCTACACATGGACCCGGGCGGGAGCCGTTTACGTGGGTTTAGCGACTCTTTTGGCTCTTTTTGGGTCGTTTTGGGTCGTTTTGGGTCGTTTTGGGTGTCTAATGTCTTGCTCAGGAAGTAAACACCTGTTGTCACCAGTGTGCGCATGCGCAGTGACGCTCGGCTGTGTGTCTTTTACACTTTAAAAGTTTATTTGGCCTTAATAAAAGTAAAATGCGGTTTAGTCTTAACGCTGATGACAGGCCACAGGGTGAAAGGGTAAAAGGGCTCGTGACGGGGCTTACGGCTCCTTTAGGGGATCCGAATCTTTGGGATTGGTTCATGTCAAAGAGCCGTTCAAAAGACTGGCTCTTTGTATATTTGTTTATACAACAGAAGCCAATGTGAGAAATCATTTAACAACAAACTAATCACAGAAACGACCAGAGCTCAGATGTGTTTGAAACGGTTCAAACTGAGAGTGGGACAGAGTTATGAATAATCCAAAGAAAACTTTCACTACTATAACAATAATAATAATAGTCTGTTATAAGTGTGCTTGAGTTGCCAGATATGTTTTGTGCATAAATCTCTGCCTCTGAGTGGCTCTTGTTCTGTTTCAGCTTTAATCAGTGAAAAATGAGAAAGAAAATTATTTGGTTCTTTAATAAATGAAATCCAGACCCAACAGTTCACCTTAAAGAGCCGTTCACAAGAGCCGACTCGTTCATGAACTCAAAACGTGGGACTCTGAGGTGTCTGAGGATCAGGTGTGATGGAGACTTTGATTTACAGATGTTCTACAGTAAAAGAACAACATTAAAGTCACTTAAGTGTTTAAACGTTTCACTCATGGTCAGTTTTAGATGAATATTGTGATTTAAAATGTGTAAACTATGACATAACAATCCACAGGGGTCACAGATTATGAAGCCTGTTTAACACCTGATCCACCTGAAAGTCCCAGAATGAGACAAACCCTTTTACATCTGACACACGGGGAGGGCATCTGACACACAATGATCTGGAGGCAGGTGAAGAGCTGAACCTGAACCGTCTGCAGCTGCTCATTATAATATTTGTTTGTGTGTTTTTTGTTTACTTGTTTCTTGTTTGTGTCAGAGCTGAAGATGTCAGTGGGCGGAGCCTCCAGGTTCGACCGCGTTCGGGAGTATCCCATTTATGACGAGGTACTCGCAATTTATTCTTTATATTTCAGTTTGAACAAAATAAGAGAGACATTAAACTTATCCCCCCCTCCCCTCTGTCTTCTATCTGCCCCTCCCTCTTCTCTTCAGGTTCCGGTCGGGTCTCTGTACCGGGACTTCCCTCCTCCTCCGGCGCCAATTTCTTTCTCTGACCGTCTCTCGTCCGGTCGGAGTCTGGACTCCCTCCCGCCTCCTCCCACGTCGGTGCTGCCGGCCGTAAGCCTGGATCCCCTTCCTCCCCCGCCCCTCCCCGCCCAAGCCGCCGTGGGGCCGGAGACCTTTTACCCTCCGAGCGACGAGGAGGCTGAGCCGGACCACGACGCCATGGACATCAAACCGGTACACCGCTTCATCCCCGACTCTGTCAAGAACTTCTTCAGAAACAGCGGCCGCAGCGGCAAAAGCTGGAGCCTCCGCAAGTCTGATCGCTCCTCCTCTCCCAAGTCTAAACAGAATGGCCACAGCACAGGGGGCAAGCCCTGCTCGCCGCCGCACTCGGCCCCGCCCTCGCCTTCTCTGCCAGGGTCGTACCGTGACCCGTACGGCGGCTCTGGCGGAAGCTACGTGTCTCAGAAGGACGCACTGCTTTTGGGCGCCGATGCCATCGACTCAGTGTCTAGCGTCCCCACAAACACGTCTGTGCAGACGTACGCCGAGCGCGTGGAGGAGTACCACCAACGCTACGCCTACATGAAGTCATGGGCGGGGCTTCTGCGCATCCTGGGCTGCGTAGAGCTCCTATTGGGTGCCGCCGTGTTCGCCTGTGTCTGCGCATACGTGCACAAAGACAATGAGTGGTTCAACATGTACGGATACTCCACGCCGCAGCTGTATGGCGGGCTGGGGGGCGGGGCCTATGGAGCGAGCGGCATCCCCTACACGGGGCCGAAGACACCCTTTGTGCTGGTGGTGGCGGGCTTGGCGTGGATCGTCACGGTGATCCTGTTGGTGCTGGGCATGAGCCTGTATTATCGTGCCATCCTGTTAGACTCCGCCTGGTGGCCGCTGACGGAGTGTGCCATCAACCTGGCGCTGGGCGTGCTGTACTTGGCGGCGGGCGTGGTCTATGTGCGGGACACCACACGCGGCGGCATGTGTAACCTGCCTGTGTTTAACAATGGACTGAACGGCGCCTTCTGCCGTGTGGAGGCGGGGCAAACCGCCGCCATCGTCTTCCTCTTCATCACCATGGTGCTGTACTTCATCAGCTCCATTGTCTGCCTCAAACTGTGGCGCCATGAGGCGGCGCGGCTCCGGAGACAAGCGTACGATCAGGAGGTGAGATGCCACAATGTGCCCCCCTTACACCCCTAACCCCCCCCCTCGCAGACTTTTAACCAGGGGCGTCAAACACATTTTCACCGAGGGCCACATCAGCAAAATGGCTGCTCTTAAAGGGCCAGATGTAAAATAAATTATTTTTGAATTTGTTAATTAACTGTTTCTGTATTTATTACTTATTGAAGTTACAAATATTGTGTATGCATTTGGCTAGATGTAAAAATATGTCTGTGTAACTGCGTATCTCCTGATAAAATGACATTTTAAGACCATATCTTTTAATTTACCCTGTCAAAGGCCACATAAAATGAGGTGAAGGGCCACATTTGGCCTGTGGGCCTTGAGTTTGACATGTGCTTTAAACGGTCGTATTTTTACACTTTTAGTTTAACAGCTTCACTTTGTCATTGTTTCTTTCAGATGAAGACCATCGCGTCCTCGGCGCCTCTGTCCGTCGTGAGTCTCCTAACCATCTGAACGTGTGACCTTTATTTATATCATGTGACTTTTAAATCATGTGACCTTTAAATCCGCCCTGTCCTTCAAACTGTTCAGATTTTTATCCATGTTCTAGTTGTTTCTTCTCATTGAGCCTCTGAAGTTGTATTTGGAGTGATTCATGTTTGAGTAATCTTTAATCACCATTTTGTCGATCTGCCCCCGTTTATCCTCCACCAGTACACACCTGTGACTGTGACGTACACACCTGTGACTGTGACGTACACACCTGTGACTGTGACGTACACACCTGTGACTGTGACGTACACACCTGTGACTGTGACGTACACACCTGTGACTGTGACGTACACACCTGTGACTGTGACGTACACACCTGTGACTGTGACGTACACACCTGTGACTGTGACGTACACACCTGTGACTGTGACGTACACACCTGTGACTGTGACGTACACACCTGTGACTGTGACGTACACACCTGTGACTGTGACGTACACACCTGTGACTGTGACGTACACACTTCCATCTCCAGTTTTATTATTATTTATTTTTATTTTAGGATTTGGCAGTGTCCCTTTGTCATTTCTAGTGTGATGTGCAGCTGTCCATAGGGGGCGCCGACAGCTACACGGCGCTTTGTTGTGATGTTGTTTGTGGCGATGTCAGCTCCATTGGGCACCGCAATTTAAAGTTGTAAATTCAAACATAATGATCCACAGGTGTCAGAGATGATAATTATAGAGACATGAGCACAATAGGCCTGATTTAACCTTTAACCTCTCTGACCTCTGCCCCTAGCTGGAAACGGGCTCTCACCCCTCCAACCCCACCCCCCTTCCCACAATGCAGCCTGACCTGATGGATGGCCACGCCCCTAACCCCACCCTCCTGGAGCCAGAGATCCTCCAAGGTCACATCCCCGCTGGACACATCCCCAAACCTGTGATCATCGCAGACTATGTGGCGTAAGTCTGACCACAGGGTTTATAACGCAGAGGGTCAGAGGAGCGGAGGGTCAGAGGAGCGGAGGGTCAGAGGAGCGGAGGGTCAGAGGAGCGGAGGGTCAGAGGAGCAGAGGGTCAGAGGAGGTGCAGACAGATCAGAGGATTACTCTTGTCTCTCTTTACAGGAAGTATCCGAGTATCCAGTCAGATGAGGAGAGGGAAATGTACCGTGCGGTCTTTAACGATCAATACGCCGAGTATCGGGAGCTTCACGCTGAGGTCCAGAGCGTGGTCCAGAGGTTTGAGGAGATGGACGAGATGATGAGGAACCTTCAGAGCTCCAGACCGAGCAGCCAGATGGTGAGACAGACACACACCAGGAACTAGAGCTGCACAATATTTAAACACACTCCGCCATTTTAAACACGCACCACCATTTTAAACACGCAAGACCATTTTAAACATGCACCACCATTTGAAACACGCACCACCATTTGAAACACGCACCACCATTTGAAACACGCACCACCATTTTAAACACGCTCCACCATTTGAAACACGCTCCACCATTTGAAACACGCTCCACCATTTGAAACACGCTCCACCATTTGAAACACGCACCACCATTTGAAACACGCACCACCATTTGAAACACGCTCCACCATTTTAAACACGCACCACCATTTTAAACACGCTCCACCATTTTAAACACGCACCACCATTTGAAACACGCTCCACCAGAAGGCAACAAAATGGGAAAACCGGTGGGTAAAAACGCTGAAAAAATCACAAAAAAATTATGAAAATTTTTTTAAAAATTGGGAAAAAAAACTACAAAAACAATGGGTAAAAATCCTGAAAGAAATCATGTAAATAGACTAATAATAATCAAACGTGTGAATGAAACAAAACACAACTCCAGGTCTGTTTTTGAGGAGGAGCATTAGAACATGGAGCTCACAGTGAAACTAAAAACATTCTTGAAGCGTCTTAGACACTTTGATTTGTCACAAATTAAAATCCAGATTTTTTATTGTTTCAGGAACGAGAGCGAATAAACAGCATCTTTGTGGAATATCAGCGCAAGAAAACAGTAAGTGTGCCCCCCTGTGGCCCCCCTGTGTCCCCCCTGTGTCCCCCCTGTGGCCCCCCTGTGTCCCCCCTGTGTCCCCCCTGTGGCCCCCCTGTGTCCCCCCTGTGTCCCCCCTGTGTCGCTGGGCTGCTCCCCGTGATTCTGTACTGTTGTATTTGTATTGAGTCTTTGCAGCTGATGTCATCCACATTCTCTGGGGGTGTGATGCTAACTGGAGGCACTTCTCTGTCTGGGGCTCTGTTACACTTTAATCTGAGTTTTGTTTTAACACAATCTGACCATAAAGACCTGATTTATCTGAACTACAACAGGTGAGCTGATCTGTGCTGTAAAACAAGTCCCTCAAATAACATTACAGTCACAACCTAGCTAGCATTAGCCAACAGTTTTTCCTCTTAGTCACAGGCTAGCTAGCTAGCACTAGCAAAGTTTTTCAGTTAGTCACAAGGTAGCTAGCATTAGCTTGCAGTTTTTCAGTTAGTCACTCTCTTTTTGTGTAAAAATAAAACTCCTAAACAGGACCATGAGCTCGGACTGACCACAGGCTCCTGAAAATGTGCCTTTAAATCACTGAGAATTTTTTGTTGAATTTCACACTTGGATCTCCAAACTTTTTTGTGTGCTTCCTAACATGTGCGTTGTGTCACCATGGTAACTGCTGAGCATTCCACCATAGACAGATGCAGAACATCCCCTGCGTGACGTCACTGCACAGTATCAATCAAATATTATTGGCCTGTAGAATGTTGTGATGTCTGAAACCAGCGTTTGGTTATTTAAGTGTTTTAAATGAAGCTAGTCCCTACGTTCTACTCGGAGCAGTGGAGCGTTTGTTTACCTGTCACGGTGATGGAGTAGTGATATAGAATGTGATTTAATTGTTGTGTTACTACTTGTGCATTATACAGACTTATCGTACAGTAGTTAGCCATTGGAATCGTCACTGACCGTGGGGTTTTTATCTGATTTTGTCCAGGACCCGACGTTTGTGGAGAAGAGGGAACGCTGTGAGTATCTGAAGAAAAAACTGGCCCACATAAAACAGAAGATCAGCGAATACAACCAGGCCACAGGCTGGGAACAGTGACCAGGGATCACTGGAGACCACCAGGGATCACTGGAGACCACCGGAGACCACCAGGGACCACCGGAGACCACACAGAACCAGGGACCACAAAGGACAACTGACAAGGGTCTAGGGACCAAACAGGAGACTAGGGACCACCAGAGACCAAGGACCATCAGGGACGACACAGGACCAGAGACCACACGGGACCAGAGACCAGGGACTGCAAAAGACCAGAGACTGCATGGGACCACATGGACTGGGAACGGTGACCAGGGCCCACAAAGTATCATGGACCAGCGACCAGAGAGCAGGGACCACACAGGACCAGAGAGGACCAGGGACCACACAGGACCAGAGAGGACCAGGGACCACACAGGACCAGGGACCACACAGGACCAGAGAGGACCAGGGACCACACAGGACCAGGGACCACACAGGACCAGGGACCACACAGGACCAGGGGCCACACAGGACCAGGGGCCACACAGGACCAGGGGCCACACAGGACCAGGGGCCACACAGGACCAGGGGCCACACAGGAGATATCCAGAAACTACAGAATATATTGATAATACGCCTTAAATCTGAGAAGGCTGGACTTTGTTTGTTACAAAAGACTTTAAAATGAAACAGAGAGATGGAGCCTTGAAGACGGGGATACTTACTGTGTTGTTTTTAGATGTTGTTGCAATTTGAGTTTATAGTGAAGACATTTCCAACCAAAATATCATCAAATGCCATTTTGCTTTGGAAAGAAAATGGATTCTTCTTCCTGTTTAGCGCCAAAGCAGCAGCACAGATCAGGTTCAGGTCCTGAGCAGCTCGCGTCTGTGAAAGGTGTGGAACCAAAACCATCACAAACAGATTTTTATGAATGCTTCTGCATCTGCGTTTGATCCCAATGTTTAAGTAACTGTTACATTTCTGAAAAACAAAGATGAAACTCACAATGGAATTTTCCAGAACAACTAACTTGTCACTGACGAGTGCCAATTTTAATGAGATTTTAGAAGTTCAAAGTTTGTGTCTTATTTTGAAAAGTTTGTGTTACGTATAAAAAATGCTTTGTTTCTTTCTATGGTTTTATATTAAGATCATTTATTTTATATCAGCTTTTTAGCACTATTTAATAAAAATATGTTTATGTTCCACTGCATGGTCTTTGGTCTTCCTCTAGGCCTCCCTCCTCTGCACCATCTGCACCACTGTCCACCACTGTCCTTCCTCTGCACCACTGTCCACCACTGTCCTTCCTCTGCACCACTGTCCTTCCTCTGCACCACTGTCCTTCCTCTGCACCACTGTCCACCACTGTCCTTCCTCTGCACCACTGTCCACCACTGTCCTTCCTCTGCACCACTGTCCTTCCTCTGCACCACTGTCCACCACTGTCCTTCCTCTGCACCACTGTCCTTCCTCTGCACCACTGTCCCACTTCTGCACCACTGTCCACCACTGTCCTTCCTCTGCACCACTGTCCTTCCTCTGCACCACTGTCCATCACTGTCCTTCCTCTGCACCACTGTCCATCACTGTCCTTCCTCTGCACCACTGTCCTTCCTCTGCACCACTGTCCATCACTGTCCTTCCTCTGCACCACTGTCCTTCCCCTGTGGGCAATGAAAGAACCTTTAACACCCAAAGAGCCATTTGGATCCGGCTTGCACAGAAAAAAACACTGGGAACCGCAAATACTTTTTGACAACTAAAATGAAGATAACACTGTATATATTGTTTGTTCTTTTTTTACCTTTACACTTTGTATAAACAACTGTAGCATTTGAAATGAATTAAAAAGCTGAACTTAAATTATCCATGTAGTAAGCAAAAAATGCCGTGATTCGTCATCCTCGTATCACCTTTGGGCTTTCGGAGCACGTAGAGGAGCCTTTACCTGAATTTAAAAGATAAATTTAAAAAAATACTGTCACTAAACAATGAAAAATACATATTTGTAAAATATCTGCATAAATATTTATTTTACTTCGTTAATGAGACTTCTGCTCCTGAACCTCTACAGTGTCTGCGTCTGTCGGGGCTGAAGTCACTTTCATCTTCACGCAGGACTGTGAGCTGTCGTCTGTGAGGCGTGAGCGCTGTTTGTTTATAACGTAGTTCATGGTGGAGAAGAGCTGCTCACAGACGTATGTGGATCTGAACAACAGATCGACAAGACTCCAAAGGCAGATTTCTTCATGTTTATGTTGGTGTTGGTGTTCCATGTTTCAAACACAAGTTTGTCTGGTCTCGTAAGGTTCTCAATAACAGTTTGGCCTTATGATGGGCAACGTCTTCAAGCTCCTCTGTCGTTTGAATTTGGATACCCACATATCTGTGTCAGCTCTGTCAGCCAGCTCCAGATCAGGTTAACTTATCCCTGCAAATGTGTTTTGGACGGCATTTTGGCGGATATACTGGTGTGATGCTTATTATGAGCGATGAAAAATTATAAAATATTTCAAGATCACAATAATCTTCCAATTTAGTACTACAATTTAAAAATAGAACTAACACAAATAAAATACACGTCAATTAAATTCTAATAATTTATTTTTCCAAACCACGTGGAACCACAGTATGAGGATGAAAGAGCCACATGCAGCTCCAGACCCGTGAGTTGTTGACACCTGGTATAGCACAATTGCTAAACTAAATAATAAGTGCTTTACTGAATAAAAAAGACATTAAAATGCAGAATAAAAACCTTTCAGGCACATGCAGGTAAACAGAACTGTTTGGAGGATTTAAACATTGTCAAAGTCGAGGCCTGTCTCACATCTTCAGGAAGACTTCCAGGTTTTAACTACACAAAACGGAAACACTGATTCCCCATGTTTAGTCCTGCTTTAGTCCTGCTTTAGTCCTCAGAGTGTTAGATGGTTCATATGGCTCTAACATGTGCAAGATGTACTTTGGTCACAGGAGCCAATGCAGAGACCTGAGCACAGGACACATGTGTGAAGTACTTTCTGGTTCTAGTCCTGACCCGAGCAGCAGTGTTCTGGATGTTCTGTTCTGTGGCTCGTTTGGAGAGGCCACTGAGCAGGACGTTACAGTCGTCTAACCTACTGGAGACAAATGCAGGATATGTCTCTCCAAGTCTGGCTTTGACAGTTTACCTTTGATTTTTGCAATGTATAAAAAAGCTGCAAGATGTAATAAAAAGCTGCAGATGTTATTGATTTGATGTGGCTGTTAAAGATCAAGTCTGAGTCCATTATTACCCCTAGATTTCTAGCCTGATTTGAAGGTTTTAGAGAGAGAGACTGGAGGTGACACTTTCTCTATGTTTCTGTGGCCAAAGATGATGACTTGAGTCTTGTCTGAGTTTAGCTGGAGAAAGTTGTTTTTTCCTCCACACACTGATCTGTTGGATGCATTAGCAGAGTGAATCCACTGGTCCATATTCACCTGCTGCCAGTGAGACATACAGTGGGGCAAAAAAGTATTTAGTCAGTCACCAATTGTGCAAGTTTTCCCACTCAAAATGATTTTCATCATACGTACACTTCAACTATGAGAGACAGTATGGGGGAAAAGAATCTAATAATTACATTGTCTGATTTTTAAAGAATTTATTTGCAAATGTGGTGGAAAATAAGCATTTGGTCAATAACAAAAGTTCATCTCACTATTTTGTTATATACTCTTTGTTGGCAATGACAGATTGGTAGAAGGTTTTCACACACTGTTGCTGGTAGTTTGGCCCATTCCTCCTGCAGATCTCCTCTAGAGTTTTGTGGCTGTCGCTGAGCAACACGGGCTTTCAATTTTTCTATGAGGTTGAGATCTGGAGACAGGCTAGGCCGCTCCAGGGCTTTGAAATGCTTCTTATCTATCTACATGCTGCCTCAATGTGTTACCCACTAAATTTTTAAAGTCTGTGCTCAACAGTTTGCTGTCACCACTCACTCACATAGTTAATACGTCACTTTAATCTGGAACATTCCCAAGAGCTTTGAAAACTGCGGTTATCAAGCCTCTCCTAAAGAAGAGCAGTCTTGATGCCACAATATTGAACAATTATCGACCGATCTCAAATCTGCCGTTCTTAGGCAAAGTCCTTGAAAAAGTTGTTTACCAACAGCTTATTAACTTCCTCGAAATGAACAACTCCTTTGATGTTTTCCAATCAGGTTTTAGACCCCACCACAGCACTGAGACTGCTCTTATCAAGGTGACAAATGACATCCGCCTGAACACTGATGCAGGCAAAGTCTCAGTCTTGATCCTGTTAGATCTGAGTGCTGCTTTTGACACTGTTGATCATGGGATCCTCTTACAGAGACTGGAGGACTGGGTGGGCATCTCTGGTACGGCACTAAACTGGTTCAAGTCCTATTTAGAAAACAGGGAATACTTTGTTGAAATTGGAAAATGTGTATCAGATAAAATGTCCCTGACCTGTGGGGTGCCCCAGGGTTCAATCCTGGGACCCCTGCTTTTCAGTCTCTACATGTTGCCGTTAGGCCAGTTAATACGCAGCAATAATGTGTCTTACCACAACTATGCAGATGACACTCAGATCTATGTCTCACTGCAGCAGGTGAATATGGACCAGTGGATTCACTCACTGCATCAACAGATCAGTGTGTGGAGGAAAAACAACTTTCTCCAGCTAAACTCAGACAAGACTGAAGTTATCATCTTTGGCCCACAGAAACATAGAGAAAGTGTCAGCAGTCATCTCCAGTCTCTCTCTCTAAAACCTTCAAATCAGGCTAGAAATCTAGGGGTAATAATGGACTCAGACTTGAACTTTAACAGCCACATCAAATCAATAACATCTGCAGCTTTTTACCACCTAAAAAACATTGCAAAAATCAAAGGTATACTGTCAAAGCCAGACTTAGAGAGACTTATCCATGCATTTGTCTCCAGTAGGTTAGACGACTGTAACGGCCTGCTCACTGGTCTCTCCAAACGAGCCCTAACACACCTGCAGTACATCCAGAATGCTGCTGCTCGGGTCCTGACTAGAACCAGGAAGTACGAGCACATAAGTCCTGTGCTCAGGTCTCTGCACTGGCTTCCTGTAGCTCAAAGAATAGACTTTAAAGCAGCTCTGCTTGTGTATAAGTCTCTCCATGGCCTAGGTCCAAAGTATATCTCCGACATGTTAGTCCCATATGAACCATCTCGCAATTTGAGGACTTCAGGGACCGGCCTCCTGCTGGTGCCCAGAGTCAGGACTAAACATGGGGAATCAGCGTTTAAGTTTTATGCAGCTAAAACTTGGAACAGTCTTCCTGAAGATGTGAGACAGGCCTCTACTTTGACAATGTTTAAATCCAGGCTCAAAACGGTTCTGTTTAGCTGTGCACTCTTCTCTTTTAATGTTAATTTTATGATGATTATTTGTGATTATTTATGTTTTGATTTGTGTGATTTTAATGTCTTTCTTATTCTGTAAAGCACTTTGAATTACCTTGTGTACGAATTGTGCTATACAAATAAACTTGCCTTGCCTTGCCTTATGAAGCCACTCCTGCGTTGCCCAGGAGGTGTGTTTGAGATCATTGTCACGCTGAAAGACCCAGCCATGTTTCATCTTCAATTCCCTTGCTGATGGAAGGAGGTTTTCAGTCAAAATCTCATGATACATGGCCCCATTCATTCTTTCCTTTTACACAGATCAGTTGTCCTGGTCCCTTTGCAGAAAAACAGCCCCAAAGCATGATGTTTCCACCCCCATGCTTCACAGTAGGTATGATGTTCTTTGGCTACAACTCAGCAAGTTGAGTTTTACCAAAATTTCAAATGCCTCTAGCAAACTTCAGATGGACCTGGACATGTACAGACTTAAGCAGAGGGACACGTCTGGCACTGCAGGATTTGAGTCCCTGGCGGTGTAGTGTGTTACTGATGGTAGCCTTTGTTACTTTGGTCCCAGCTCTCTGCAGGTCATTTCCCCCATGTGGTTCTGGGATTTTTGCTCATCGTTATGATCATTTTGACCCCACGGTGTGAGATCTTCTTGATAATTGATCAGTGGTCTTGTATGTTTTCCATTTTCTAAAAATTGCTCCCACAGTTGATTTCTTCAGACCAAGCTGCACCTATTGCAGATTCATTCTTCCCAGCCTGGTGCAAGTCTACCATTTTGTTTCTAGTGTCCTTGGACAGCTCTTTGGCCTTGACCATAGTGGAGTTTGGAGTCTGACTGTTTGAGGTTGTGGACAGGTGTCTTTTATACTGATAACAATTTTTTTCTTTTTAAATGGGAGAACCTGTACAATTGATGGCTGACTAAATTCTTTATTGCCCCACTGTAGATCTGAGTGCCATCTGCATAGCTGTAGTGGGACACATTATTGCTGCATATTAACGGGCCTAACAGCAGCATGTAGAGATTGAACAACAGGGGTCCCAAGATTGACCCCTGAGGCACCCCACAGGTCAGGGACATTTTATCTGAGACAGATTTTCCAATTTCAACAAAGAACTCTGTGTTTTCTAGATAGGGCTTGAACAAGTTTAGTGCTGTACCAGAGAAGCCCAACCAGTCCTCTCCTCTGCACCTCTGTCCCTCCTCTGCACCTCTGTCCCTCCTCTGCACCTCTGTCCCTCCTCTGCACCTCTGTCCCTCCTTTGCACCTCTGTCCCTCCTTTGCACCTTTGTTCCTCCTGTGTACTACTGTCCCTCTTCTTTACCTCTGTCCCTCCTCTTTACCTCTGTCCCTCCTCTGCACCTCTGTCCCTCCTTTGCACCTTTGTTCCTCCTGTGCACTACTGTCCCTCTTCGTTTCCTCTTTCTGTCTCTGCCTCACTCTCTAATTGTCCCTCTCTTCTTTACCTCTATTTTTGTCCCTCCCTCCCTCTCGTTCTCTTCTTTCTCCTCGGCCCCACCCTTCTCTCCCTCATCTAATTCTCTCCCTCATCCCTTCTCTCTCTACTCCTCCACTCCCTCCCTTCTCTATTTCTCTCTCCTCTTTTCTTTACCCCTCCTCTCTTTTCAGCAGAAACACAGACTGGTTTTACCTTCTCTCTCCTCTCTATTTCCCTCCCTCCCTCCTCCCCTCTCTCCCTCCATCCCTCCTCACTCCCCCCTCCTCCTCGTCTGTCCTTCTTTCTCCTCTCTTCTTTGCCCCTCCCCCCCTCTCTCTGTCTTCTCAGGTGGAGGATAGACTGGTTTGACCGGACCGGTTTTCTTCTGGATTTTGTTGCTTTGACTCAGCTCGTCTGTGATTGGCTGCTTCACTTGGCTCAGCTCGTCTCTCATTGGCTGCTTCACTTTCCTCATTGCATATTTTCTCAGAATTTTGACCTATTTACCTGTACATTTAACCTGTAATAAACAGAGACAGGCTGTGGGGCAAATGCTCTGGGGCAACTCCTGGGTTAACAACAGCACTAACCTATGACATCATCACATTCTACAGGCCAATCAGATTAAAGCTTCTATATTATATAAAACTGCTTTAATCCATGTTCTAACGCTCTTCCCTCCACAAAAAACAGACCTGCAGTTGTGTTTTGTTTCATTCACACATGTTTGAGTAACACTTTACTATTAGTCTGTAACATCTCCAAACTTCAAAATGCTCTGTTCCACCTTGTGATGTCATCAAGTGGTATTTTTCAAGTTAACAGCTCCTTTTGCTTTTAGTTCAGTAGAGATTGACAATTCCAGGTCTGAAATAATCCTAATGAAATCATTATTCTAGTGAAAAGTGTACGGAGTTTAAAAACACAGCACTTCCTGGATTACCACACGATGACATCACAAGGTGGAACAGAGTGTTTTCAGTTTGAGAGAAGAACTCAGCCCAAATCTGCAGGGTTTGTGTGTTAAACATGTGGGAATGAAACAAAACACAACTCCAGGTCTGTTTGTGATGAGGAAACAACATTAGAACACAGATCAGAGCAGTGCATTATGGGACATTTAACACAGATACAGCCCACAAACTTAGTCTTGTGATGCAGTGAGTTCTGTTCACAACACACACTCCTCTATCATAATAACTGAGACACAAACAACATGGAGGCACAGTGTGTGACCTCTGACCTCTGAGGCTGTTTCAGGTTTAACCACATGTGAGGAGACATTTTTACACAGCACTTTACATCAAGGAACCACACACACATTCATACACCAGAGTACACAGACAGTGGGGTGAAGGGTTGAATGTCTTGCCCAAGGACACGACAACAGAATTTATCTGTGGGAGCTGGATTTGCACCTCCAACCTGTGGGTTAGTGGCTCTGACCACTCCACCAAGGATGTTTATGTCGGGCAAACACTCTACCAACTGAGCCACTGCAAACAGAGAAGAACAGCACGAGGCCGAAACTGCGCACTTCGGCGAACCTCGGCTGTTTCCGTGAACAGCGCGGGTTTTCAGGTAAATCCGGTCTGAAATGGAACGGGGGCGGGGCCACACACACCTGTCTCGCGCCTCTCTTTGTGTCACCTGAGCGCGCGCACGGGCCGGAGACGCGCCTTGTTGTTTCAGTTCATCCTCAGAGACACAGAGACACAGAGAGATACACAGAGATCCTCGCGCGACGTAAACAGGAGCGCGTCAAACAGGTGAGTGCTGACGTTTAATGTGATTTTCTGTGATCTTTACATGTAGTTTTTGGTTTTATTTGACTTTTTTGAGCGTGAGGACTTGTAAAAGTGTTTATTTGTCGTGGATGTCGTGTTCTCTGGCAGCAGCGGGGGCGGGATCCACGGAGTATCGCTCTGGACAAAGCTGCGCTAATTACAATTACACAGGCCTCATTCTAAACCCGGATTATCGGTGCGGGCGTTTCACGAAGCCGGATTGTTTTTACCGTAGGAGGAGGAACACGCGGGAATGTGGGCTCCCAAAACATCCAGAACATTTGAGCCGACACGGGCGGTGCGATTATCACGCGCAAAATATCATCATTCATCAAATAACATCATTCTCCTCGTGACACATTAAAATGTTTATATTTTGACTGTTTAAGCGCGGGGCGTTTATGTAACTGTCCTGTGTTGTCAGTGGAAACAGCTGTGGTCCAGCCCAGGACTTTAGGGGTCAGAACTTTTCTTCAGAACAGTGCTGCGTGTCAGATGACGTCACAGCACAGGTCAACATTAATGAGCACGAGGGCAGATTAAACTTGTTCAAACTCAGATGTGTTGTTGTTTTAACAGTGAGTTCTTGGCTCTAGTCTCTAAAAGGAAGGATCAGGCTCAACGTGGTAAAGTCCAGTGTCAATGACAGAACTGTGTGTGACCTCTGACCCTATCTCCAGTGTGACACGCCCACTGTGACGTACACGCCCACTGTGACGTACGTTTTATTTTCTGTTCTCGGTGACACTCGTAGGATTCGGCAGCGTTGCGTCATCATTTCGGTACAAATTTATAAAAATGTGCTGCTCTAGTGTGATGTGCATCTGTCCATAGGCGGCGCTGACAGCATGCGGCGCTTTGTTGTGATGACGTTTACGGCGACGTCAGCTCCATTGGACACGCAGTTTTCTAACGGACTTGCTTCTTTTATGATGTTGTGTTAGATAAATGTTGTAATTTAATATGTGTAAATCATATCAAATGATCCACAGGGGTCAGAGATGAGAACCATAGAGACTCAAGCACAGCAGGCAGATTTAAATATATCTTATTTTTATTTCCAAACTCTTAGTACAGCTCCCACACTGACTCAAACAGGGGTAAAACTTACTTCTGATTTGAAATGTCTGTTTGATGTAGGCCACACCCCCTCGCTCTTATTCTGAAACGTGATTGGCTGAAACCGAAACAGCTCATTTAAAAACCTCATGTGTGCTCCTCCCCCTTGTACTCACTAGAACTACAGACTGTAAATAAACTCTGTGTTCTTCAGGTGTAGAACTCTAGACTCTGTGTCCTCTGTAGAACTCTAGACTGTGTGTGTGTGTCCTCTGTAGAACTCTAGACTGTGTGTGTGTGTCCTCTGTAGAACTCTAGACTGTGTGTGTGTGTGTCCTCTGTAGAACTCTAGACTGTGTGTGTGTGTGTCCTCTGTAGAACTCTAGACTGTGTGTGTGTGTGTCCTCTGTAGAACTCTAGACTGTGTGTGTGTGTGTCCTCTGTAGAACTCTAGACTGTGTGTGTGTCCTCTGTAGAACTCTAGACTGTGTGTGTGTCCTCTGTAGAACTCTAGACTGTGTGTGTGTCCTCTGTAGAACTCTAGACTGTGTGTGTGTGTGTGTGTGTCCTCTGTAGAACTCTAGACTGTGTGTGTGTGTGTGTGTCCTCTGTAGAACTCTAGACTGTGTGTGTGTGTGTGTGTGTCCTCTGTAGAACTCTAGACGGTGTGTGTGTGTGTGTGTGTCCTCTGTAGCACATTTGACACACCAAAATCCAAAGTGATTTTTTAATAATTTTTTTTTCAGGAAAACTGAGATTTCAAAATGCCGAGCAACAAACACTCTAGCAGCAAACCGTGAGTATCCGTGCTTTTACCTCCAAGGTCCTGTTTTAGTTCTGGTTTAGTCCTGGTTTAGTTCTGATGTGGTCCTGCTCTAGTCATAGTCCAGTTCTGACTTGAGTATCTCCCCAGCAGTAGCAGACTTTAGTCCTGGTTTAGTCCTGGTTTAGTCCTGGTGTGGTCCTGGTGTGGTCCTGCTCTAGTCCTAGTCCAGTTCTGACAAGGGTCTCTGTCCCGTAGTAGCAGACTTTAGTTCTTGTTTAGTCCTGGTTTAGTCCTGGTTTAGTCCCGGTCTAGTCCTGGTCCAGTTCTGACCCCAGTCTCTCTCAGCAGCAGCCGAAAGAAGCACAGCGAGGTTTCTAACCCGGTGTTCTCGTATTACCCGGACGACCAGGCTCTGCACTTTTACCGCTGGACGTCTCCTCCGGGCGTGATGAAGATCTTGTCCATCATCATCATCATCATGTGCGTGGCCGTGTTCGCCTGCGTGGCGTCGACGCTCGCCTGGGACTACGACATGAACATGATGGGCGGGATTGGTGGGATTGGTGGCGTGGTGCCTGGCTACGGAGGCTACGGCAGCTCCTACGGCGGCGGTTACGGTGGCAGTTACGGCGGCAGTTACGGCGGCTCGTACGGAGCGGGCGGCGGCTATGGCGGCTACGGTGGCTACGGCGGCGGCGACATGTACATGGACCCCAAGAGCGGCAAAGGCTTCATCATCGGCGTGGCGGGCATCACCTTCATCGCAGTGCTGGTCATCTTTGTGCTGGTGGTGTCACGGCAGAGCTCGGCACGCGGCCATAAGTTCTACCTGGGCGCCATCGTGGTAAGCGCCATCTTGGCCTTCCTCATGCTCATCGCCACCATCGTCTACCTCGTGGCCGTCAACCCCACGGCCCAAAGCTCCGGCTCCATGATGTACAACCAGGTCCTCCAACTGTGCGCCCAGTACCAGAACCAGGCCCAGGCCCAAGGCATCTTCCTCAACCAGTACCTCTACCACTACTGTGTGGTGGAGCCGCAGGAGGTAAGAGGGGGACCTAAGAGGGGGACCTAAGAGGGGGACCTAAGAGGGGGACCTAAGAGGGGGACCTAAGAGGGGGACCTAAGACGGGGACCTAAGACGGGGACCTAAGACGGGGACCTAAGACGGGGACCTAAGACGGGGACCTAAGACGGGGACCTAAGACGGGGACCTAAGACGGGGACCTAAGACGGGGACCTAAGACCACTACTGTGTGGTGGAGATACAAGAGGTACTGAACCAGGACTGAGACAGGATTCTCTCTCGTCTCTAACCCCTCTCTCCTCCGTTCGTCCTCTTCTCCTCCTCTCTAACCCCTCCCCTCTCCTCTCTAACCCTTCTCTCCTCCACTCCTCCTCTCTAACCCCTCTCTCCTCCTCTCTAACCCCTCTCTCCTCCTCTCTAACCCCCCTCTCCTCTCCTCCTCCTCTCTAACCCCTCCCCTCTCCTCTCTAACCCCTCTCTCCTCTTCTCCTCCTCTCTAACCCTTCTCTCCTCCACTCCTCCTCTCTAACCCGTCTCTCCTTCACTCGTTCTCTTCTCCCCCGCTCGTTCTCTTCTCCTCCTCTCTAACCCCTCTCCTCCTCCTCTCTCCTTCTCTCTCCTCCGCTCCTCCACTTCTCCTCCTCTCTAACCCCTCTCTCCTCCGCTCCTCCACTTCTCCTTCTCTTTAACCCTTCTCTTTCTTTTCTTTCAGGCCATTGCCATAGTCTTTGGTTTCCTGGTGGTCGTGGGGCTGATCATTCTCGTCGTGTTTGCGGCGAAGGCTCGTAGTCAGATTCGCCGTTGGGGCGAGCACCGCATCCTGTGGGAGGAGCCTAAAGGCCTGGCCAATGGCACGCAACACAACAGCATCGGGGCGTGGGTGAGTCCATAGGAGGCGCCACCACAGCATCGGGGGCTCAAAGACTGTGAAGGGTTAAAGTGGACATGACAGGATTATATTATTCTGTCATTTCTTCATCTGGAGGAAAAAAACTGCTGTAAATATAAATTATACTTTTACACAAAACATTTTGTGAAGAAAAGATGAAAAATATGTGGAAAATTACACGAAATGGAGAGTCCCACACTGATGACATCACACTGATGACATCACACTGATGACATCACACTGATGTCATCACACTGATGACATCACACTGATGACGTCACACTGGGGAATTGGGCTCAATTTATACAAAAACACATTTTTCTGACACTTTAAACATGGTTCTTTTCTTTTTACTTACACATAATAATCTCTGTGACATTAGAGCTTTGGCCCTGTTTACTGGTTGCTTGGTAACAGTTATGGCATTCTCTAGTGTGATGTCATCATTTCCAACCAGGAAGTAAAATTTAAACCTAAAACCTGTTTGTTTTTTATGAATGTGTTAAATCTAATGATCTTAAATGTATTTTAATGAAATGTGTAGTTTAACCTGGTCCCAGTTCAAGTCTCTGTTTGCTCCTGGGACTTAAACTGGACTAAACCTGGGCTAAAACACGACTGGAGCAGGTCTAAACCAGGACATATCAGGACCATCCTAACATGTTAATGAGCTTCATGTTTTTATATTTAAATTGATTCAAGTGTGAGGGAGCGCTGAGGTCAGAGAGATCATTTCTTTGTTCAAACTGTAAAAAGTTGTTGAGTTTGATTTGATTTTTGGAGTCATTTGTAAAAAAAGATTTGTCAATATTTGATACAGTTTGTGAATAAATCATTTTAAACAAAAGCAAAGATTTGAGTTTTATTGAAAGAGACAGAACGTCCTGAAGGAGGCAGGACCAGCCCCATTATGCCCCATTATGTTGTGTTTTTGGGCAAGACATGGATGTGACAGAAACAGGCCCATCGCCCAGGGCATCTGTGGTACAGAGCAGTTGGGCCTGGTTTAGAACTGGGTCAGGACCTGGTTTAGTCCTGCTTTAGTCCTGGTTTGATGCTGGTTCAGTCCTGGTTCAGTCCTGGTTTGGTGATGGTTTAGTCCTGCTTTGGTGCTGGTTTAGTCCTGGGTTAGTCCTGGTTTAGTTCTGGTCTAATTCCACTCATGCACATTCCTTCTTGATGTCACTGATAGAAACAAAGGAGAGTTTCATCTGCAGTTTCTGGGTGTGGCCATCGGGGACAGTACAACAACCTGTAATACTACTACTGCTACTACTACTGCTGCTAATACTACTACTGCTACTACTACTGCTGCTACTACTTCTACTACTTCTATTACTGCTGCTACTGCTACTAATGATCTATGAACTGAGTGGTCCCCTGTACCTACTGGTGTAAAACAAGGGGATGTTTTGTCCCCCAGCCTGTTCTCGCTCTTCATAAATGACTAGGCTCTTGAAATTAAACAGCTGGACATTGGTACACACATGGACAGGTTTGTTGTGGGCATTTTGCTGAAACGAGGACCTACAGTCAATGTTAACCATGTTACAACAGTGGTGCTGTAGGTGGAGACTCATAAATCGAGCTAAAACCCAAATGATGCACTTTAGAAAAAAGGCAGCTCCACAAAGCAGAAAGGAACTTACATTTGGAAATGTGAATATCACACACACTTTTGATGAATTTATGAGTTTTGACAGTGAGGTAAAAATCCTTGCTGCTTCAGTCAGCCGAGCTCTAGGTTCTGTGATTAACAAGGTGAAAATGTGTAAATATCTTGGTTATGAAACATATTCTTAGTTGTATGAGGCCTGTGTATCTCCTGTTGTAGACTATGTTGCTGGTGTGTGGGGCCAGACAGAGTTCAGCCTTGGATGCTGTGGAAAACAGAGCTATCCGTTGTTTCCTGGGAGTGCACAAGTTTGTCCCAGTTTTTGCAGCTCAGGGTGATATGGGCCGGGTGCCTGGCTTAATCCAAAGAAAGTATTATAGGGTCAGATTGTGGGATCAGATTATTTATCTACTTGATAATAGAGGATCTAAAATGGTCTTTGAGTTCAGTAAATCCAAGTCACCCTGGGCGGCAGAGCAGTGGGCTGTTTTTGCTGACGCACAACTTCAGTTTGTATTTCATAATTATTTGCCCATCAGTTTTAACGGAATAAGAGCAAAACTGGTGACCAATTCTGAAGAGCAGTGGCTGAATGGGATCTTGGCTAAACCCAAGTTGCGAACATATATTCAAATAAAAGATGGGTATAAGATGGAATTTTATGTCAGAGCAATTTTAAGTAGGAAGCAAAGATGGTTGATGGTACAACTGTGACAGGGATCCTGGCCCTGGGGAGGTTTTCTCCCCTGAGGAAGAAAGAATGGGACCTTCCTGGTTAAATAAAGGTTAAATAAAAAAAAAAAAAAGACTTGTGAGTTGCATTGTCCATTTTATGATGAATTTAGAAATCCTTTATTTGATGAAATGTTTAGCCAATGCCCTGATATGTTCTGGTGTAATGACGACAACAAGATGAAATGGTTGTTTAATTCTAATGTTTATAAGTTGACATAATTTATCTGTAAAACCTGGAAGTAGCAAATGAGTTTGTTTAAATGAGTCTGTTGGTGTTTGTGACACATCTGGCAACTGGCCTGTTGTATTTGATTGTATTTTGTTAATGGTGTCTTATAAGTCCATTAAAGGGCTGGGCATTTTTGTATGCAAGACACAATAATAAAATGGATAAATTCATTCATTACTACTGCTGCTTCTACAAGCATGTTCCGATTTTTGGATTAGTTTAAAGTTCAAACTTAAACCTGGGGTCAAGGTGCTGTGTAGGGGTCATGCTGAGGGAGTGTGTCATAACTCACCGCGTTCGGCTCCAAATGAAGCTCATCGAGGCTAGCAGCTATAGCAGCTAATCTGGAGCTCAGTCTGAGGACTGCAAGTATCATAGCAACCACAGAGCCAATCTGGAGCGAGTCTGTTGAAGGTAATGTCCCTTCCTGCCCACACTGCTGGTTTAGCCACGCTGTCAATCAAATCTGTTGCGAACACGAACAGGAGCGGCCTCAGGGAAAGAAGGCATCTGATTTGTCTGTTATTAATGTTCATATCTTGATTTACAGACACAATAGTGAAATAAAAACTCCAGGATCATAACATTTTAAGAGCAAAATTACAGGTCTGACGGCAGAAAGTGAATTGGAGCCAGAGTAGATGGAGCTGAAGCGCGGTCATGCTCACTTCCTGCTTGGAATGTGGTGGTTAGCAGATTGGCTATGTCCAGAGATGTGCAGTCTGTGGTAGAGTTGCATTTGTTGGTAGGTTGTAGTGGTGTGGTGCAGTAGACTGTGGCAGTAGGCTGTAGGTGGCCTCTCTGTCACAGTTGTGGTTGGCTGGGGTTGGTAGCGGTTGGTTATAGTTAGTTTGGGTTGGTTGTGGTTGGTTGTGGTTGTGGTTGGTTGCGGTTGGACCGGTCTGGCAGCGCTGTGTTTACAGACGTTCAGAGTGTCACAGTCACACTCAGGGACACAGGACAAATAGAATTACCTCAAGAATTTAACTCATGTACAAGCACAGAGCAGCCTTCTCTCTGACCCCTCCTCTGACCCTAATCTGACCCCTCCTGTGACCCTCTGCAGCAGGTCTAACCCTTTCCTCTCGTTGCAGGTGAATAACGTGTCAGGTGACCCCGAGTTCTTGGTCAACTCCCCCAACGAAAAAGTGGGCGGGTCCAGAGACTTCCTGGACCGTCTGGACCCTGGGAGACCACTCTACCTGCCCGGGTAAGACTGCCTCACTACATCGGAGTGCTCCTCAGAGTGCTAATCACCACAGCTAGGTGGTCCTCTGTGTGCTCCTCACCACAGCGGGGTGCTCCTCTGTGGTCTGGACTGGGTGTTGGATTTTGTTGTGCACAGTCCAGAAAAATGTTCTTTTCTGTAATGTATTAGAGCATGTAATACCACAGGTGGGGGCAGGGGGCGCCATCAGAAAGTGGCGAGAAAGGGCGGCAAAGAGTGAGATCATTTTTGGTGACGACATTTTGGTGATGTTCTCACTGTTGGTGATGACGTCATGACATGGGCAGTTTTGATACCGGTGATGATGATGATGATGACAATAATATTTTTTATGTAATTATTTATCTTTATTTATACAGGGGAACCCAATGAGGGCACTTGGGCTCTGTTTTTCATGGTGCCCTATTTAAAATACTGTACAATATAAACAAACAAAACAAGTAGGTCAATATAAAACATCAAAAACAGGTGCAGGTGTGTGTATAAAAGTTTGTTATCAGAGTGTTAAATTGCGACTGTCATAAATGTATTAGAGCTGCTGCACCAGTACAGCGCATGCACTGCTAATACTACGAATCCCAGAATGCTTTGCCCCTACCACTTCTGTTTACACTCATTAGCATCTGCTCCTGGCGCCTCACTCAAATTTAATCCACTCCTTCTGAAAAACGTGCAGATGTTGTTGAAATTTTTCAATAAATATTTAGTTTGGCCCAAGACTTAGTCCCAGCTTTTAATTTTGGCTCTCTGTGAATTTGAGTGTGACAGCCCTGATTTAGTGTATAAAGATTTGTAGCTTGCTTGTTACTTAAATATTCTTTAGAAAAAAATCATATACTTAGTTACCATTTAAGTTTTATGAGGGAATTTTGGATTTCATTAAAATCTGCCTGACCAGCAGAGGGGGCACTTGCACACAAAACAGTATCATCTGTACATAAATGTATGAGGCTTTCCTTTTAAATGGTAACCAATAGAATTAATAAAAATAGTAAAAAAAAAGGGCCCAAAATAGAGTCTTGGGGCACTCCTTCACTTAAAGTTAAAAAATCTGATTTAAAACCAGCTGCTACTGCTGCCTGATTTCTGTTTGAAAAAACTTTTGGAGCCACTTACATGTAGCATTGTCAAATCAAATTTGCTTCAGACGGTTCAAGACGACTCCATGATCCACTGAATCAAAAGCGTTAGTTAAATCAATAAACAGAGCTACACAATCTTGTTTATCATCTTTTACAGCCCTTTTGTTGTTGCAGTGACAGAACTATGTCCTTTTCTGAAACCTGACTGATAAGACTCAAAATGGAGCATTTCGTTATAAACTGTAACTTCATTTGCAGCTAACTTTTCTAAAACTTTTGCAAGGTAAGGTCATTTAGATATTGGATGAAAATATTAACATTTTAGCTGTCCCACCTTTATGTAAAGGCAAAACATGAGCTGTTTTCCATAATTCTTTTATAATTAAATATGGGGCAGCTAGTAAAAGACGTTTTTGATGGAGGTCATCAGCTCCCGTGGACTTCTTTGATTATGACCCCACTCTTGTTTCTTTTGCAGAGACTCTGACATCAGCAGTGCCATCATGAGCCCCAAACCTCGAGACTATGACACGGCTGAGTCTGGAGACGAGCTGGAGGAAGAGGACTTCAGCAGGTCAGAACCAGACCAGACATACGCACGTGGACAAACACTGGACTGTTCTAAAGTGGCCTCTATGAGGCCTGACCTAAATCTTATTGAGCATCTTTGGAAGGAGCTGAAACATGCCATCTGGAAAAGGCACCTTCAAACCTGAGACAGCTGGAGCAGGTTGCTCATGAGGAGTGGGACAAAACACCTGCTGAGAGGTGCAGAAGTCTCTTTGACAGTTACAGGAATCGTTTGATTGCAGTGATTGCCTCAAAAAGTGCAAAAAAATATTAAGTTATGGGACCCATCATTTTTGTCCAGGCCTGTTTCATGAGTTTATTTTTTTAAATAATTCTCTTGAAGCCTGGTTGAAAAGCAATGTTTGACTTTCATTGGTTAAATTTCATAGAATTTAATTTATTTATTTATTAAGTTATTTCTGTGACCATTGTGAGTTTTTATTTCACTAACCAAAGGGTACCAACAATTTTGACCATGTGTGTATCTCTGGACACGGCTAATGCTATAGCTGCCATGTTCCAAACAGGAAGTGAGCATGGGCGCCATTCGGCTCCATCAACTCTGGCTTCAATTCACTTTCTCTATAAAAAGCGTGGTCTCTCGCTCTCACTAGTGTTAGCCACAGGTTTGATTGACAGCGTTACTAAGAGCCTGCACCGGTTTACCAGGGAAGGGCTGTTATCTTCAACAACTAAAAACTGCATTATAGAAAATTTCTAGTGGAGATGTTATTGCTTTATTGCTGAAATGTTCCACAGTGTGGCATTGTGGTAGTTTCAAAGGTCATTTCATCTGTGTCCAGATGAATAACCTTGAAACTGTTTTGGCCATAGGCCCCTATAGGACGAATGAGGCATTACATAGACTAGTCTGGCATTAACCTGCACCATCTGTGACTATCACCAGACTCTCATGTGATGGGCTTTTTCTGTTGTCATGTTCTGTCTGCAGCCTGTTCCCTCCGATCATGGATGAGACCGAGCGCCTCTCGTACAAACGCGAGTTTGACCGCGACCACCAGGAGTACCGCGCCCTCCAGACCGAACTGGACCAGATCAATCAGGACCTGGCCTCTCTGGAACGGGAACTGGACCAGGAGCCTCAGGGTAGCCCGCAGTACCTGGTGAGATACACAGTTAGAATCAGCTCAGTTTTAATCTGCTCAAACCATAAAACTACCAGACAGTGTCAATACTTATATATATATATATATATATATATATATATATCACATATAAACTGCTGTGTTTTGCAGGATGCTCTGGATGAATACAGTCGCCTCAAGAGCCTCAAGAAGGTCAGACTTAATTTGTTTGACTAAAAAGGATGTACAGTTGTAACCAGAAGTATATACACTATATAAAAAAGACACACATACTTTTCTTCTCACTGTCCCATGAAATCAGACTAAACTTTTCCTGTTCTAGGTCAGTTAGGATCACAAAAATTATTTCTATTTGCTAAATGCCAGAATAATGAGAGGACTTTGTAGACACTTTTTCATCACTTTCTTCAAAGTCAGAAGTTTACATACAGTAACATTACTATGACTTTAAACAATTTGTGAAAACCAGATGATGATGTCATGTCTTTGGAAGCTTCTCATTGGTTTATTGACACCATCTGAGTTCATTAGAGACACACCTGTGGATGTATTTGACGCACACCTGAAACACTCTGCCTCTTTGTGTAACATCATGGAAAAGTCAAAAGAAAACAGCCAAGATATCAGGAAGAGAATTATGGACTTGCACAAGTCTGGTTCATCCTTGGTGCAATTTCCAGATGCCTGAAGGTGCCACGTTCATCTGTTCAAACAATTATACACAAGTATAAAGACCATGGGGATGTCCAACCATCAGAGCCTCAGGAAGGAGACGGGTTCTGTCCCAGAGATGAACCAAAAGATCAACACAAGAACAAAAGCCCAGAACTTTGTGAAGATGCTGCTGAAGCTGTAAGAGTGTGTCATTCTCCACAGTGAAACGAGGACTGTACCGACATGAGCTGAAAGGAAGAAGACATTAGAAGATTTGTCCCTGTGTGCACTGACAAAGACCTGAATTTTTTGAGACATATCCTGTGGTCTGACAAAACTAAAGTGTTAAATACGGGGGTGGCAGCATCATGTTGTTGGGTCGTTTTGCTGCAGGAGAGACTGGTGCATTTCACAAAATAGATGGCATCATGAGGAAAGAACATTATGTAGAAATACTGAAGCTGCATCACAAGACATCAGCCAGAAACTTAAACCTTAGGCTCAAATGGGTCTTCCAATGGATAATGACTTGAAGCATATTGACAAACTGGTTCCAAAGTGGCTTAACGATAACAAAGTCAATATTTAGGAGTGGCCACCACAAAACCCTGATCTCAATACAGTTCAAACTGTATGGGCAAACGGGAAAATGCATGTGCGAGTAAGACGGCCTACAAACTTGGCTCAGTTACACCAGTTCTGTCCGGAGGAACGGGCCAAAATTATTGTGAGAAGCTTGTGGAAGGAGGTCCAAAACATTTGACCCAAGTCATACAGTTTAAAGGCAATGGTGCCAAATACTAATAAAATGTATGTAAACTGCTGACTTTGAAGAAAGTCATGAAAAAATGTCTAAAAAACTCTCTGGCATTCTGGCATTTAGCAAATAGAAATAATTTTGGTAATTCTAATTGGCCTCAAACAGGAAAAGTTTAGTCTGATTTCATGTAAAAAAAATAAATAAAAAATATATGTATGTCTTTTTATAGTGTATATAAACTTCGAGTTTCAAACGGATATTTGAGTCAGTCAAAACCTGGGTTTAGACCTGGTTCAGACTGGGTTTAAGCCTAGTTTAAACCGGGTTACTACTGGGTTTAGACTGGGTTCAGACTGGGTTTAAGCCTGGTTAAGACTGGGTTAAGACCTGATTTAGACTGGGCTTCGGGCTGTTTTAGACCGGGTTTTAAGTCTGGTTTAGACCAAGTGTAGGTTGAGTTTTGACTGGGTTTATGCTGGGTTTAGACCAGGTTTAGGCCTGATTCCAGCCTGATTTAGACCTGGTTTAGGCCTGGCTCAGACCGGGTTTAGGCCTAGTTTAGACTGGGTTTAGGCCTGGTTTACGCCCGGTTTTGGCCCAGTTTAGGCTGGGTTAAGGCCCGGTTTTGGCTGAGTTCAGACCGGGTTTAGACCGGGTGTTGGCCTGATTTAGACTGGGTTTAGACCGGGTTTCAGCCTGATTTAGACTGGGTTTAGACCTGGCTTAAAAACAATCCTTGTGTTTGTTTTCAGTCTGCTCAGTATCAGATGAAGAAGCAGCGCTACAAACATCTGCGCTCCAAACTGTCCCACATCAAGAGGAGGATCAGCGAGTACGACCGCAGACCCTGAACCTGGACAGGACCAGGTCTGGACCGGGACTGAACCGGGACTGAATTGGGTCTGGGCTGAGTCTGGGCCGAATCTGGGCCGGGACTAAACCAGGACTAATCCGGGTCAGATCGAAGTCTAAACCAGCAAGAACAACCATTTGAAGTTTTAGAAATCACTACAGGCGGACTAAACCAGGACTAAACCAGGACTAAACCGGGACTAAACCGGGACTAAACCGGGACTAAACTGGGACTAAACCGGGACTGGACCGGGACTGGACCGGGACTGGACCGGGACTAGACCAGGACTAGACCGGGACTAGACCAGGACTAGACTAGGACTAGACCAGGACTAGACCAGGACTAAACCAGAACTAAACGGGACTAAACCAGGACTGGACCGGGACTAACCAGGACTTTTTCTAAACTTTTTAGCGTCTCAGGAGTGTTTCGTGCTGAGAACCAAATCTATGCAGTCTATATTTTTAAGACTAAAGTTCCTGATCAAAATTCAAAAATCTGATGAGCCATTTGAAAGAACAAATTTGTAAATGTTTTTAATCATTGTTGACGTCATGTTCCAAATCTAAAGCAGTTGTTTTTGCAGACGCCATCTTTTTTACGCAGACGCCATCTTGTTTCCGTATTTCTTGTAAATATTTTTTAGTTTTGGTTGATATGAAGTTTAATCCTGTAATGAAGTCTTTTAAATGGGATTGTATTTATACTTATACGTTTCTTTTAAATGTGAAGAATCAGATCAACTGTCTCTGCACAATGAGCTCTGAATAAAATGTTTTTATCATGTTTCACTGTGACAATAAAAAATTAAACTTTCACTACTTTATAATGGACTCCAACTGTAGAAAATAATGAACAAGAGGAGATGAGGAGAAGGAGAGAGCAGAGGAGGAGGAGAAAGGAGAGAAGAGAAGACAGTCAAAGGAGGAGAGGAGGAGACGAGATTGGGGAGAGGAGAAGAGAGCTGAGGAGAGTAGAAAGGAGAAGAGAAGAGCAGACAGTCAGAGGAGAGAAGGACAGGGTCAGAGGAGAAAGGAGGAGAGGAGAAAGGAGGAGAGAAGAGCAGACTGAGGAGAGGAGGAGAGGAGAAGGACAGGGTCAGAGGAGAAGAGAGGAGAGGCAGAGGAGGGACAGATTTAACGGAGAACAACAACAACAAACTTTATAAAGTGCTTTTCATACAAGAAAAATGTAATACAAAGTGCTTTACAAAGCATTAAAATCAGTCCCACCCACCAAACCCACCCAACCACCCCACAGCCCAACAACCCAACCCCAACACATCAATAAACACAACCAGACAACCCCCCACCCCAACACACACTCCCACCCCCTACCCCAACACATGTTAAAATACCTTTGGTTTCATTAAAATAAGTTTAAATGCCATAGGCTGGATAAAGATGAACCAGATGAGAGAGAGAGCGCCACCAGAGGAACCATCTGCACCAGGAGCAGGGTCACCCACAGCCACAGGACACCAGCCCAGGGCCCAGAGAAGAGATGAGGTCAAGACCAAACCTCCAGGGCCCACGAGCCAGGGCCCAGCAGCCACAGCCAACCACAGCTCCCGGTGCAGAGGGCTCCTCAGAGGAAACACTGGCAAATCTAAAATGATTAAAAATAATAAAATAAGTCAAAGCTAAACAAGTAAATAAAACATAAGTAAAACATGGATATCAACATAAACACACTAGCTAGATTAAAAGACTGTGACTGTAATTTGGGTAAAAGTTTCTCTCTCTGGGCCTCAGGACCGATGATTAAAACCTCAGTTTTGTCCTGGTTAAGCTGGAGGAAGTTTTCTGCCATCCAGGATGTGATGTCTAAAATACAGTTAAAAAGAGCATCCACTGGAATGGATTGGAATGGAATTGGTTCACTGGTCGCATTCCCAGAAGCACATTAAAACAAGCGTCACTTTTGTGTCATGTCACGTTTGTGAGAAAAACACTGAATGTGGAGCACTTTTTCCTTGTCGTTTTTTGTTGTTGTTTTTTTAATCAGAGAAGTGACAAATATTTCATCTAAAGCTCTCTCTGAACAGACGCCACCTGGACCAATCAGAATCCTCAATTCACTTCCGTGTTTTTAGACTTGTCAGGCTGTGATTGGCCACTGGCGCTTCCTGTCGGGCTGTGATTGGCTGCGTGGCGCCGGCTCCTCTCTGTTCTCGTGCGGAGGAGATGCTCTGTGACAGCGGCAGAGCCAGGATGCTGAGGCCGCGGTTCCTGCGCCTTTGCCCGGGCTCGGTACTCTCCCTGCTCCCGCTGGTCCTGCTCGGGTTAGGGTGGCCCAGTGCCGAGGCCCGGGACTCGGACTTGAGCTCCGTGACATGCGGCTCTTTGGTCAAACTGCTCAACACGAGACACAACGTGAGGCTGCACTCGCACGACGTCAAGTACGGATCAGGTAACGCTCGTTTACATCACATTTTTATCACAAATATATTTACATTTGATCAGCAGAGACTTTTCAAAATGAGAGTCTGAAATAAACTAAAAACAGCCCCGTTCCTCTGACGGTTTAACGTGAAGAGATACAGTCTGTATTTCCGGGTCTCGGGTCAAATCTAATGTTCCTCAAAAACACGGTGGACCTAACTGATCTAAAATGACGTAACTGTGTTGACAAGTGCGGAGGGGACAGGTGCAGAGAGACAGGTGCAGAGAGACAGGTGCAGAGAGACAGGTGCAGAGAGACAGGTTCAGAGGGGACAGGTGTAGAGAGACAGGTGCAGAGGGGACAGGTGCAGAGGGGACAGGTGCAGAGGGGACAGGTGCAGAGGGGACAGGTGCAGAGGGGACAGGTGCAGAGAGACAGGTTCAGAGGGGACAGGTGCAGAGGGGACAGGTGCTCATGGAGCTCAGAGTCAGCTTGTGTAAAACAGGAGCTTTAAACTCATAAAATAAAACAAAACGGTTTAAAGTGAGTCTCTTGTGGCTTTTGAGTTGGAGACGGACAGAGAGAGAAGTTTGGACTCAGCTCCTGTTTGAACATCTGCCAGATACAAAGATCATTCATTTGTCCTAGTTCAGTTCTGGTTCAGTTTTAGTTCAGATCCGGTTCAGTCCTGGTTTGGTCTTTTGTAAACCCACACTTGATACTCTGGAGGTCAGGTCTCACCCTCGTCAGGTTCCCTCTGATTATTTCACTGTGAAAAGTCTGAGAAATGTTTCAGTTTGAAGCTCGACTGATGAAACACGTCTGATATAAAAACATTTTCTGAAACTGAGTTACTGAGTTATAAATCCTCCCTGTCTATCCATGTTCTAGTCATTTCTTCTCATTGAGCCTCTGAAGTTGTATTAGGAGTGATTTATGTTTGAGTTTAATCTTTAATCCACTATTTTCAAGATGCCATTTTGTCGATTTACCCCCGTTTAACCTCAACCGGTACACGCCCACAGTGACACGCCCACAGTGACACGCCCACTGTGACAAATGCACTTTCTTCTCCAGTATTATTATTTTCTTAATCTGTGACACTCGTAGGATTCACCAGTGTCACGTCGTCATTTTGGTCCAAATGAAAAAAAATGTGCTGCTCTAATGTGATGTGCAGATATCTATAGGGGGCGCCGACCACATGTGGCACTTTGTTGTGATGACGTTTACGGTGACGTCAGCTTCCACATCGAGCACAACCCTGACCTCAACGGACAAATCGTTCTGTAACCATCAGGAGGGTTTGAATAGGGTCCAGGAGAGATCACTAGATTACTCAAACATGGGCGACATCTTCCACTTTATGTTTTTAATGAGGAACAATGTTAGAACATGGGAAAAAGACACAAAAAGTCCATTTGGCAGAACGCCCACTATTTCAGACTTTGTGCCCTGGCCTCATGGTGGTGCTCCTCAGGCAGCGGGCAGCAGTCTGTGACCGGGGTGGACGCGGCCGATGACGCCAACAGCTACTGGCAGATCAGAGGGAAACCCGGGCGCCCGTGTACCCGAGGAACGCCCATCAAGTGTGGCCAACATGTACGATTCACCCACATGAAGACGGCACGCAACCTCCACTCACACCACTTCAGCTCGCCACTGTCCAGCAATCAGGTACGGCACAGCAGTCACGCTCCTCCCTCTCACCATGAGCTTGTGGGTTAGACTCCTGATCTCTGCAGTTATTTAGAGAATAGGAGGTTTTGCTCTTTACAAAGGAGATTCTCTCTTTTATAGAAAAGTCTTATTGTACCTGACTCACAGACAGTCAAATCCCCTCCCCCTGTGTGTCAGATGCCCTCCCTGGGTCATATTTTATGTAAAATAACTGCTAACCTTGTAGTTTAGACCTCTACAAACATGTTCTGAAATGTCCCTACTTGGCAGATGTCCTCCCTGTGTGTCAGATGCCCTCCCTGAGTGTCAGATATCTTCTTTGAAAAATGACATTTCGATGTTCTTTTCAAAATCGTGCATCCCTGTTCATTAATGTGTTTTTCTCGTGCTCTCAGCGTGTTCTTCCCATGTTTCTGTCCACAGGAAGTCAGTGCGTTTGGCGAGCGTGGCGAGGGTGATGACCTGGACGTGTGGGCGGTCCAATGTGACGGTGAGCACTGGGAGCGTGATGACAGCGTACGCCTCAAACATGTGGGCACAGACGTCTTCCTGGCTGTCACCGGGGAAACATACGGCCATCCAATCAGAGGCCAGCGAGAGGTGCACGGTATGAGCGTTCCCGGACCGCACGGCCTCTGGAGAACCATGGAGGGTGTGTTTATCCAGCCGAGCGCCGAGCCAATGAGACACGATGAGCTGTGAGGTCATCAGGACGAGCTGTGAGGTCATCAACATGGGACACGGCGTCATCAGGACGCCTAATTTTTTTCCCAACACAACCACCACTTTGCATTGGTGGTTATTCTCGCAAATGTTAATTTTGAGAATATATTTTTTCAGAACTGGGTTAAGGGCAGGGTTAAGGTCAGGGTTCGAGTTAGGATCAGTTAATTTGTTTTAGGTTAGATCGCAGGGACAGGTTAGCTAACCGGGTCTTGGCAGAACTGCATTATAGGAAAAAATAACATCATCGGGGTGAGCCGCGAGGTCATTATGAGAGGACACAGACTATTGTCGGCCTATGGTCTGTGAGTCTGGGGTTGTTTCTCCAATGCAAGGTTCACCAAGTCAGTCTTTGTTTCCAAGGTGAGACTCTGGCCTCTCAGAGACAGAGTGGAGGATACTCCCCCAGGTGTGATATCCCCCAGGTGATGGCCCAGTCGTCCAGATGTAGCCCAGGTGTAATTCGGGTGTGATTCAGATCCACCTGTGCCCAAATCAGACCAAGCCATGTTCAGTGCTTCTCTCCTTTGAACATTTCTAAAAGATTTGACAGGTGTAGACTCAAACTCTTCTTGTTTTCATTTGAACTTAAAAATCGAAACTTTTATCCATATGTCTGGACCAACCTTGGTGCTCCCGGTGATGTGTATATTTAATCTAGTGTCTGTTGTGTTCACCTGTAAAAACACATCCACGCACCTATAAAGACCATCCTCACACCTGTAAAAACCATCAACTTATCCACAAACCTGTAAAAACCATCAAAACCATCAACTTATCCACAAACCTGTAAAAACCATCAATTTATCCACAAACCTGTAAAAACCATCAAAACCATCAACTTATCCACAAACCTGTAAAAACCATCCTCATCCCCTAAAAACACAGCCACGCACCTATAAAAAAAAACCATCCTCACATCTGTAAAAAACATTCTCACACCTGCCCACACCTGTAAAAACCATCCACACACCTGTAAAAATGCCTATAAAAACCATCCATACACCTGTAAAGACCATTCTCACGCCTGTAAAAAATAAACCTATAAACACCTGCTCTGTCAGAGAAGAACCTATTTACTTAAGTTTACTTTGTTTCTCTAAAGTTTGTGATTTAATAAAGATGTGGATTCTAAGTTGTCTTCACGTTTACTTTGTGTTCAAAATATCACTGCAGTATCAAGGTCATAACTGACCTCTCACTAACCTCTCGCCTCTGACTGACCTCTGACCTGGGGAAATAGTAAACTCCGAAAGTTTTCTCTTGGCAGAATTCAGTTATTTCAGTTTGATCAGAATCAGTGGCAAACTGAGGTTGTGTCCTTTGGCAAGACACTTCTCCCACACTGCCAGTGTGAATATGGTGGTGCCTGTTGGTGGTGGGAGGGGCCAATGGTGCAGACTGGCAGCCTCACCTCTGCCAGTCTGTCCCAGGGCAGCTGTGGCAGGAGTACCTCACCTCAGAGAGGAGTAACTGGTGCAGGGGTGGGCAAACTTTTTGCCACATGGGCCACAATGGGTTCAGGCCAGGGGATATATATATATATATATATATATATATATATATATATATATATATATATATATATATATATATACACACACACACCCCCACACCCACACACACACTACTATTAGAGATTTGGCCTGTAACATGTAGCAAAGCATCATCAAAGCAAAGGCTCATTGTACAAATTGTTTTCCAAATGCATTCATTAATTTATTACATTTCAGTTAAATAAACACAGCAGAAAAAACTTTGAACAAGGTCTACTCTTTCCTATTTTAATATAATTTGGTCACGGGCTAGATTAATAAGCCCAAAGGGCCGTGTGTGGCCACCGGGCCGTAGTTTGCCTATGTCTGGACTGGCAAATGCATAGAAGTCTGGAACTGTGCTGTATAAATTGGTTGATTAAAAGTTCATTACAATTATTCTGAATGTAATTTTTTTCTAAATGTATAAAAAAAATATTATAAAAACAGATCAACTACTATGTCACTGCACCAGGAGCGCACCGCAGTTCACCCTGTGTCCAGCAGGAGGTGCTGCAACACAGGATATCTGCAGCTCAGGAAAGCTCAGGTCTCAACCAAAACCAGGACTGAACCAGGTCTGAACCAGGCCTCAAGCCTGGTCTAATGTAACAGGAAAGAGCCTTGAGTCAAACAAAATGAGAACTCAACTTTTATTAATCAGTCACAATGAAACATGATCACACTGTACTATTTACACACTGCTTGTTAATATTTTACATGTATATACATACATAAATACACATATATAATATACATACACTATATATACAGTGGGGCAAAAAAAGTAATCAGCCATCAATTGTGCAAATTCTCCCAGTTAAAAATGAGAGGCCTGTAATTTTCATCAGAGGTTCACTTCAACAATGAGAGACCGAATGGAGGGAAAGAATCCGGGAAATCACATTGCAGGATTTTTAATGAATTAATTGGTAACTTCCTCAGTAAAATAAGTAGTTGGTCACCTACAAACAAGCAACATTTCTCACAGACCTGTTACTTCTTCTTTAAGAGGCTCCTCTGTCCTCCACTCATTACCTGTATTAATGACACCTGTTTTAACTCATCAGTATAAAAAAACATCTGTCCACAACCTCAAACAATCAGACTCCAAACTCCACTATGGTCAAGGCCAAAGAGCTGTCCAAGGACACTAGAAACAAAATTACACCTGCACCAGGCTGAAGACTGAATCTGAAATAGGTGCAGCTTGGTGTGAAGAAATCAGCTGTGGGAGCAATTATTAGAAAATGGAAGACATACAAGACCACTGATAATCTCCTTCGATCTGGGACTCCACACAAGATCTCACCCCGTGGGGTCAAAATGACCACAAGAACGGAGAACAAAAACCCCAGAACCACACGGGGGACCTGGGAATGACCTGCAGAGAGCTGGGACCAAAGTAACAGAGGCTACCATCAGTAACACACTACACCGCCAGGGACTCAAATCCTGCAGTGCCAGACGTGTCCCACGGCTTAAGACAAGACATGTCCAGGCCCGTCTGAAGTTAGAGGCATTTGGATGATCCAGAAGAGGACTGGGAGAATGTCATATGGTCAGATGAAACCAAAATAAAACTTTCTGGTAAAAACTCAACTTGTCGTGTTTGGAGGAGAAAAAATGTTGAGTTGCATCCAGAGAACATCATACCTACTGTGAAGCATAGGGGTGGAAACATCATGCTTTGGGGCAGTTTTTCTGCAAAGGGACCAGGACGACTGATCTGTGTAAAGGAAAGAATGAATGGGGCCATGTATCATGAGATTTTGAGTGAAAACTACTTCCATCAACAAGGGCCTTGAAGATGAAACATGGAGTGGCTTCTTAAAAAGCATTTCAAGGTCCTGGAGTGGCCTAACAAAGTCTCCAGATCTCAACCCCATAGAAAATCTTTGGAGGGAGTTGAAAGTCTGTGTAGCCCAACGACAGCCCCAAAACATCACTGTTCTGGAGGAGATCTGCAGGAGGAATGGGCCAAACTACCAGCAACAGTGTGTCAAAACCTTGTGGAGACTTAAAGAAAACGTTTGACCTCTGTCATTGCCAACAAAGGGTATATAACAAAGTACTGAGATGAACCTTTGTTACTGACCAAATACCCATTTTCCACCATAATTTGCAAATAAATTCTTTAAAAATTAGACAATGTGATTTCCTGGATTTTTTTCTTATTCTGTCTCCCATAGTTGAAGTGAACCTATGATGAAAATTACAGGCCTCTCTCATCTTTTTAAGTGGGAGAACTTGCACAATTGGCTGACTAAATAGTTTTTTTTAGGTGTGTACAGACTACACCTTCACTTACAAATAATTTCAGAGAAAAGCAGAACTAAAATAAGAGTAACAGTTGCTCAAGTGCATTAATAGTATCAGCAGTAATAATAGTAGTAGTACTTGTGTAGGACCGATGCCCTTTCAGTATTGCACTGCTCTCTGCTGCCCCCACAGGAGTGCAACAGGGAAAGAGGGTCGGGCCAAAACAACAAACATTTAACTCAGTTCATTTTCACACTGCCTCAGGTCAATATTAAAGAGCGTCGTCTCTGAGAGCGGCACTTGGTCCAGGGTGAACACGACCACAGCAAACGGCCGCTCCCAGAGCACTTCAAACAGGAGGTCCTTTCTGTGGAGCCGCTCCACCTGCGCTCTGGAGCAGGGCGAGTGCAGTTTGAACATGGCCAACCTCGGCTGTGACAGTAAAAGTGTTGATTTGGGTCAAAGCTCTCTGAATGTCGCTGCAGAGCTGCTGTGTAACACGTTTGTCTGACGAGGACATTTGGACCAACTTATATATCAACCACAGTCTCCTCCTGCCTCTGTCTGCACAGGTGAGCCCGGGTCGTGTGTGTGTACAGGTGAAGTGGACGTGTGTGTTCACGCGGCTCTGTCTTGAAGCTCATCATAGAGATAAGTTCTTTGTCGTCAGGGAGATAAGTTCTCTGATCGGCTGATGGACTCTCACGTGGCAATAATACACAACTATAACGCAGTTAATACACAGCAATAATGTGTCCAACACAACTCTGCAGATGACACTCAGATCTATGTCTCACTGCAGCAGGTGAATATGGACCAGTGGATTCACTCACTGCATCAACAGATCAGTGTGTGGAGGAAAAACAACTTTCTCCAGATAAACTCAGACAAGACTGAAGTCATCATCTTTGGCCACAGAAACATAGAGAAAGTGTCACCTCCAGTCTCTCTCTCTAAAACCTTCAAATCAGGCTAGAAATCTAGAGGTAATAATGGACTCAGACTTGAACTTAGACAGTACATCCAGAATGCTGCTGGATGCAAGTCCTGTGCTCAGGTCTCTGGCTCCTGTGGCTCAGAGACTTTAAAGCAGCTCTGATTGTGAAGTCTCTCCATGGCCTAGTACCAAAGTACATCTGACATGTTAGTGCCACATGAACCATCTCACACTCTGAGGACTTCAGGGACCGGCCTCCTGCTGGTCCAGAGTCAGGACTAAACATGGAGAATCAGTGTTTCAGTTTTATGCAGCTAAAACTTTGAACAGTCTTCCTGAACATGTGAGACAGGCCTCTACTTTGACAATATTTAAATCCAGGCTCAAAACAGTTCTGTTTATCTGTGAATATGACTGAAAGGGTTTTATTCTGCCTCTTCTGTTTTAATGTTAATTTTATGATGATTATTTGTGATTATTTATGTTTGATTTGTGTGATTTTAATGTCTTTCTTATTCTGTAAAGCACTTTGAATTACTTTGTGTACGAATTGTGCTACACAAATAAACTTTGCCTTGCCTCCTGGTGTTTGGGGTGAATGATGCTCAGTGTCAAAGAGAAGTAAACAACTAAATCTAGAACCACTTGGGGTGCGTCATAGAGCCACCAACGTGTGAAAACCACCTCAACTCATTTAACCAACCATGAGTTTACAAGAACCCAGAAAAGTCTCACACACAGCAGTGTTCGGTGTGATCCTTGTCGGATCCTGGTCTGATGCTGGTCGACTTCTGGTCCGGTTCTTGTCCGGTTCTTCAGTGGGTTCCTCCAGGAGAGACCCTATAAGCAATATTGCACTGCTGTTTGTGAGGAGCAGAGGCAACATTTATAGGGTCCCCCCCAGAGGACGTCTCCGGTCCGGTCTCCGGTCCGGTCTCCGGTCCGGTCTCCGGTCCGGTCTCCGGTCCGGTCTCCGGTCCGGTCTCCGGTCCGGTCTCCGGTCCTGGGGTCTGTCTAACCTGAAACGACAGAGCAGTTTTGTTAAAAAAAACCCCAAATAAGTTCAAATAATTTTCATTTTTTAATTTTCCAAATAAAAAACACAAAAATGTAAATTTTTTAATTATTGAAAAAAAATCTGTTTACACAAATAAAAATATAACAACATCAAACATGTGAATGAGACAAAACAACCTCAGGCATGAGAGTTAAAGCCCCACTGCGGAACATTTCATCATTTCATTAGCGTCACAGAGCCGTACTGTGTCGCTGGAGCCTGCAGGGGGTGTTCTGCAGAGGACGCTGTGCAAGGGGCATTGTACAGGAGGAGCTGTGCAGGGGGAGCTCTACAGGAGGTGCTCTGAATCTGCAGGAGGCGCTGTGCAGGAGGAGCTCTACAGCAGGCGCTGTGCAGGAAGCGCTGTGCTGGGGGAGCTGTGCAGGAGGTGCTGTGCAGGAAGCGCTGTGCTGGGGGAGCTCTGCAGGAGGTGCTGTGCAGGAAGCGCTGTGCTGGGGGAGCTCTGCAGGAGGTGCTGTGCAGGAAGCGCTGTGCTGGGGGAGCTCTGCAGGAGGTGCTGTGCAGGGGGAGCTCTGCAGGAGGTGCTGTGCTGGGGGAGCTCTGCAGGAGGTGCTGTGCAGGGGGAGCTCTGCAGGAGGTGCTGTGCAGGAAGCGCTGTGCTGGGGGAGCTGTGCAGGAGGTGCTGTGCAGGGGGAGCTGTGCAGGAGGTGCTATGCTGAGGGAGCTCTGCAGGAGGCGCTCTGCAGGAGGCGCTCTGCAGGAGGCGCTCTGCAGGAGGCGCTCTGCAGGAGGCGCTCTGCAGGAGGTGCTGTGCAGGGGGAGCTCTGCAGGGGGAGCTGTGCAGGAGGCGCTGTGCTGAGGGAGCTCTGCAGGAGGCGCTCTGCAGGAGGCGCTCTGCAGGAGGCGCTGTGCTGGGGGAGCTCTGCAGGAGGTGCTGTGCAGGAGGCGCTGTGCTGAGGGAGCTCTGCAGGAGGCGCTGTGCAGGAGGCGCTGTGCAGGGGGAGCTGTGCAGGAGGCGCTGTGCAGGGGGAGCTGTGCAGGAGGTGCTGTGCAGGAGGCGCTGTGCAGGAGGCGCTGTGCAGGGAGCTGATGCTATGACATTACTATTGCACTGCTTTAGAGATGGAACAGTAGTGCAACACTGTCAGAGCAGCAGACCCTCGCACCACTGGCTCTGTGGTTCAGTCCCCGGGCCTCAGACGCCACTCGTCCAACAGCACAAAAGAGAGAGAGAGTTCACACATTTATTCTTCACGTCTGTTCATCGCAATCCTTTAAAGGTGCACTGTGTCACTTTTCTGGGGGAAGCGTGGGAGGGTTCAGCCACGTGCTCATCTCCATAGAAGAGCTGCTGCTTTGATTAGAATGTTTCGCAGTGTGGCATTAAAGTGTTTTCTGTGTGAATGAAACAAAACAACTCCAGGTCTGTTTGTGACGAGGAAACATTAGAGCAGAGATCAGAGAGCAGTGCATTATGGGACATTTAAACTTCTTGCATTTATGTGATTATTTTTATTGCTCAACAAAAATAAGCTGGACCTGATATTGTTTTGGTGTACATGTCAGAAAAGTTCCGTAGTGCATCTTTAAGCTGGACTCAAGTTTTCAGAGAGAATACATTTCTCAGAGTAGAACATGAACACTGGGCTTGTTGCTGTGGTGAAGTGGTTGCCCTCAAACCTGCAGCTCTGCGGTTCAGACCCTCAGGCTGTGCCCTTGAGCAGGACACTAGGGCGTCGCACCCTCACCCTCTCTCTCAGGGCAGAGCTGTGGACCGATGCCCTTTTAATATTGCACTGCTCACACTCACAGTAGTCCAACAGAAAAAGGGCCCCGGGGCCACAGCACAGAGGGAGGGGCTAATGCAAGAGGGGAGGAGCCACAGCACAGAGGGAGGGGCTAATGCAGGAGGGGAAGGGCCACAGCATGGGGGGCTAATGCAGGAGGGGAGGGGCTACAGCATGGGGGGCTAATGCAGGAGGGGAGGGGCTACAGCATGGGGGGCTAATGCAGGAGGGGAGGGGCTACAGCATGGGGGGCTGATGCAGGAGGGGAGGGGCTACGGCACAGGAGGAGGGGCTAATGCAGGAGGGGATACAGCACAGAAGGAGGGGCTAATGCAGGAGGGGAGGGGCCACACCACAGAGGGAGGAGCTAATGCAGGAGGGGAGGGGCTGTATTCCCATAGACTTTTTGAAAAAAAAAAAAATTAAAAGTGTAAGCTTATGAGCTCTGTGGAACTAACAACACAAGACACAAACTTTTATTTAAATTCTGTTTTATGAAAATGTATAAACCACTGAGTTATTCAAACTTTTCACAGGATTTTGTGTTTTAAATGTGCTTTTGGACTTAAAACAACCGTGTTATGGATATTAGTTAGCATATAGCTGGTTCACCTGCACGTTGCCTTTGAACTTTTTTTCCCCCAAAAGTTTATGGGAAAAATGAATGGTAAGTTGACTTCCGAAGGTGGAGCCGACTCTGAAGTGGGCGGGGCTGTGGAGCTCCAGATCAGAGGATTCACCTGTTACAGTTTGCCCCAGGGCTGGCCAGACAAGTCCAGATCAGACCAGATCAATCCAGACCATATCAGACAAGTCCAGATCAGACCAGATCAATCCAGACCAGATCAGACATGTCCAATCCAGACCAGATCAGACCAGACCAGATCAGACCAGACCAGACCAGATCAATCCAGACCAGTCAAGATCAGTCCAGATCAGTCCAGACCAGACAGTCATGTCAGCTCTGGTGTTTATATTCAGTGTTTTGTTCATGTTTGTTGTTTATTCAATCTTTTGTTCATGTTTGTGTGTTGTGTTTTGTCTGTTTTGTTTGTGTGTTTTGTCTTTGTTTTGATTGCGTGTTGGGTTGGATTTTACTTATGTGTTGTGTTTTGATTGTGTGTTCCATTTTGATTGTGTTTTGTGTTTTGTTTGTGTGTTGGGGGGTCGTGTTGCTTAATGTTGTGTTGCTTCATGTTTTAGTTTGTTGTCTTAAAAAGTTCCATATAACTCTGACCTCTGCTCTAATGTTTCCTCATCACAAACGGACCTGGAATTGTGTTTTGTTGTTTCATTCACACACGTTTAACACAAACCCTGCATATTAAGACTGAGTTCTTCTCTCAAAATGAAAACACTATGTTCCACCTTGTGATGTCATCATGTGGTAATACAGGAAGTGCTCCACTCTGTTTTTAAACTGCATACACCTTCACTGGAATCATTTGGATAATTTCCAAATTGCCAATCTTTACTGAACTAAGGGTAAAAGAAGCTGTTAACTTGATGACATCACAAGGTGGAACAGAGCATTTTGAGCTTTGGAGATGTTACAGACTAATAATAAAGAGATACTCAAACATGTGTGAATGAAATAAAACACAACTCGAGGTCTGTTTGTGAGGAGGGAACATGGATTAAAGCTACAAGAGTCAGTCTGTGTAAAACAGGTGGTTTAATACAAAATAAAAGAAGAATGAAAGCAGACTTTAACACGTAGGAGAAGCTGCTCTGTTGGTAGTGCTGGTCAGACACAAGGTGGCAGCGACACGGGTGATTTCGCGCTCAAAATAATGCAGCTGTAAAATTTAATCTTGTTTCAAACAAAAACGCGATCTTCCTCAAACTGAAGCTCTGTGTGGAAAGGCCACTGTCTCTCCTCCCTCATCGTCTTGCCTCCCTCATAGTTTCTCCTCCCTCATTGTCTCGCCCCCTCATAGTTTCTCCTCCCTCACTGTCTCGCCTCCCTCATCGTCTCACCCCCTCAGTTTCTCCTCCCTCATCGTCTCACTCCCTCATAGTTTCTCCTCCCTCATCATCTCACCCCTCATAGTTTCTCCTCCCTCATCATCTCACCCCTCATAGTTTCTCCTCCCTCATCATCTCACCCCTCATAGTTTCTCCTCCCTCATCAACTCACCCCTCATAGTTTCTCCTCCCTCATCGTTTCTCCTCCCTCATCGTCTCGCCCCCTCATAATTTCTCCTCCCTCATAGTCTCTCCTCCATCATCGTTTCTCCTCCCTCATCGTCTCGCCTCCCTCAGTTTCTCCTCCCTCATTGTCTCGCCCCCTCATAGTTTCTCCTCCCTCACTGTCTCGCCTCCCTCATCGTCTCGCCCCCTCAGTTTCTCCTCCCTCATTGTCTCGCCCCCTCATAGTTTCTCCTCCCTCATAGTCTCTCCTCCATCATCGTTTCTCCTCCCTCATCGTCTCGCCCCCTCATAATTTCTCCTCCCTCATAGTCTCTCCTCCATCATCGTTTCTCCTCCCTCAGTTTCTCCTCCCTCATTGTCTCGCCCCCTCATAGTTTCTCCTCCCTCACTGTCTCGCCTCCCTCATCGTCTCGCCCCCTCAGTTTCTCCTCCCTCATCGTCTCGCCCCCTCATAGTTTCTCCTCCCTCATCATCTCACCTCTCATAGTTTCTCCTCCCTCATCATCTCACCCCTCATAGTTTCTCCTCCCTCATCATCTCACCCCTCATAGTTTCTCCTCCCTCATCATCTCACCCCCTCATAGTTTCTCCTCCCTCATCATCTCACCCCTCATAGTTTCTCCTCCCTCATCATGTCACCCCTCATAGTTTCTCCTCCCTCATCGTCTCGCCCCCTCATAATTTCTCCTCCATCATCGTTTCTCCTCAATCATCGTCTCGCCCCCTCATAATTTCTCCTCCCTCATAGTCTCTCCTCCATCATATTTTCTCCTCCTTCAACATCTCGCCTCCCTCAGTTTCTCCTCCCTCATAGTTTCACCTCCCTCATCATCTCACCCCTCATAGTTTCTCCTCCCTCATCATCTCACCCCTCATAGTTTCTCCTCCCTCATCATCTCACCCCCTCATAGTTTCTCCTCCCTCATCATCTCACCCCTCATAGTTTCTCCTCCCTCATCATGTCACCCCTCATAGTTTCTCCTCCCTCATCGTCTCGCCCCCTCATAATTTCTCCTCCATCATCGTTTCTCCTCAATCATCGTCTCGCCCCCTCATAATTTCTCCTCCCTCATAGTCTCTCCTCCATCATATTTTCTCCTCCTTCAACATCTCGCCTCCCTCAGTTTCTCCTCCCTCATAGTTTCACCTCCCTCATCATCTCCCCCCTCATAGTTTTTCCTCCCTCACTGTCTCGCCTCCCTCGTAGTCTCACCTCCCTCATAGTCTCTCCTCCCTCATCGTTTCTTCTCCCTCATCGTCTCGCCCCCTCATGTCGGGGCGACAGTGGCTCAGTGGTTAGAGTGTTGGTCCCCCATCCCGAAGGTCGGAGGATCGAGTCCCGCTCGGACCAAGTTCTGTCGTTGTGTCCTTAGGCAAGACACTTCACCCACATTGCCTAGTATGAAAGTGGTGTGTGCGTGAATGATAGGTGGTGGTCGGAGGGGCCGATGGCGCAGATTGGCAGCCTCGCTTCCGTCAGTCTCCCCAGGGCAGCTGTGGCTACAATAGTAGCTTACCATCACCAAGTGTGGAAATGAATGAATAATGACTATAGTGTAGAGCTTTGAGAGGCTGTTACAAGTGTAAGGCATTATTATTATTATTAGTTTCGCCTCTCTCTCTCATCGTCTCGCCTCCCTCATATTTTCTCCTCCTTCAACATCTCGCCTCCCTCAGTTTCTCCTCCCTCATCATCTCGCCTCCCGCATAGTTTCGCCTCCCTCATCGTTTTGCCCCCCTCATAGTTTCTCCTCCCTCATAGTCTCATCTCCTTCATCATTTCTCCTCCCTCATCGTCTCGCCTCCCGCATAGTTTCGCCTCCATCATAGTTTCGCCTCCCTCATAGTCTCATCTCCTTCCTCATTTCTCCTCCCTCATCGTCTCACCTCCTGCATAGTTTCTCCTCCCTCACCATCTCACGTCCCTCATAGTCTCTCCTCCCTCATAGTTTCTCCTCCCTCATATTTTCTCTTCCTTCAACATCTTGCCTCCCTCATCGTTTCTCCTCCCTCATCGTCTAAGTCACAGTGGGCGTGTACCGGTTAAATGGGGGCAGATCGACAAAATAGCGTCTTGAAAATAGTGGATTAAAGATTACTAAACATGAATCACTCCAAATACAACTTCAGAGGCTCAATGAGAAGAAACGACTAGAACATGGTTAAAGATTTGAACAGTTTGAAAAGGGAGGATTTAAACCAGATGTCCAATCACTCAAGGTTTCACACTTGTAGTTACAGTAGTATTAGCAGTAGTACAAGTTGGTAGTTGTCAGGGGGAATGTGCTCTTTGGCCTACATTTGTGCCTCCCTCTTCCTCCAAACACACAGGAACTGAATGTTTACTACTACTGCTGCTACTAGTATTGCTACTACTGCTACTATTGCTACTACTACTGCTATTACTACCACTAGTAATGCTACTACTACTAATACTGCTGCTGGTGGTGGTGCTGGTGGTGGTGCTGGTGGTGGTGCTGGTGGTGGTGCTGGTGCTTTATCAAACTCATTGTGTGGATGAGTTGTGTCAGACTCCGGTGCTGCTGTGGGGCCTCTGGTTTGTCATCAGGTGTAAAATTCCGTTTCCTTTTCACATTTGCAGTAGTTTATTTTATTTCTTTTGTTTGTTTCTGTAGTAAATATTTGTAGTAAACTGTGTATTTGTTTGTTCAAAGCCTCGTGTTTAAACGGCGTCTGAAATAGCAGCGGCTCCTTAGGCCTCAGGATGAAACATGGGCCTTTTGAATCAGAAACATCCATCTGGTTTAAATGTCTTTATTCTTTTTGTTTTTATATTAAAAAAGAAATTATTTCAGCGGATAATTCACTTTTGGAGTAAATGAAATCGGACTCAAAACGTGCTGAAAAACTCGAGTTTCGCCTCATTTTTTTAGTTCAAACTTGAACCAATCAGACTCAGAATTAGAAAAATGCTTGAGTGTTAAAGTTTGGAGTGTGCAGGTTTAAGGGCCTTATGTCTCTATGGGGGAAATGCATTCTGGGAAAAGAACCTTTTGAAATGACACTGTCCCACAGAACTCTATGGAGGCAGGTTTATTGAAGTAAATATGAAAACATGTTTAGTGCCAGAGCAGATTGTTCTGTTGTTTCCACAGGAAAAAGTGTTTCACACTAAAAAAAGAAAACGAAAAAAACCCTAACTAAACAAAAGCCAAACAGGTTTTGCCCGTTTCTCTCTGAAATGAGATCTACACATTTACTCTGTGTGGTCATGTGGCTTCATCTATGTCTAATATATATATATATATATATAAAACATACATGTATAAAACATAGATATGTGTAACTATGTATTATATATATATATACACACACACACAAATATATACATGTGTGTGTGTGTGTGTATTATGTGTGTATATATATCATTGGGTTTTCTTGTGTTAAACTGTGGCTTTGGTTTCACTCATGGACTGTCAAACAGGAGACTACGGTGGCCCCCAGAGTCTAAAATACACGAGCGGTCAGACGTCTGGACACAGCTCAAAGGGTTTATTTTTACTACTTTCTACATTTTATAAACACATAGAAGAATCACATAGATGAACTAACAAATATGGAATTATGGAGGAAAGAAACTATCTGATTTTTTTATATTTCATATTCAAACTCTCCCTCCATCTTTGCTTTGTCCAAAAATATTTAGTAGTTATTTCATGTTTTTTCTTTCCTCCATAATTCCATATCTGTTGCTTCACATATGTGATGTGTTCTGTGTGTTTATAAAATGTAGAAAATAGTAAAAATAAAGTAAAAACACACTGAACGAGGGGGCGTGTCCAGACATCTGACTCCTCGTGTTCATCAGCTCCTCAGAACCTGACACACACAAAGGTCTGTATGTGTGTGTGTGTGCGCGTGTGTGTGTGCGCATGTGTAAAGGTCTGCGTGTGTGTGTGTGCGTGTGTAAAGGTCTGTGTGTGTGTCCTGTTAGTCCTGGTTCAGTCCTGGTTTTATCCTGTTTCAGACCCAGGTTAGTCTAGTTTCAGTCCTGGTACAGTCCAGCTTTAATCCTGTTTCAGTCCCGTTTCAGTCCTGTATATTTCTCTGTGTTCCTACTCGAGGCCTCATGTTTTTTCTGTTTTTATCCAAATTATTTTGTTAAAATCAAGAGAAAAGTTTAGAGCAAATATTCAAACAGATTAAAGACAGTTTCAGTCTCAGTCTGGTCCACAGCACTCCAGACCCGGTTTAGTCCTGGTTTTAGACCTGCTTTAGTCCTGCATTTAGACCTGCTTTAGTCCTGGTTTTAGTCCTGGTTTAGAACTGCTTGGTTTTATGTCCTGCATTATGTCCTCTTTTAGTCCTGTTTTAGTCCCGTTTCAGTCCCTAGTTTAGTCCCCATTTTATTCTCTATTTTAGTCCCCTGATTAGTCCCATTTTAGTCCTCATTTTAGTCATGATTCAGTCTTGCTTCTGTCCCTTGTTTATTCCTGTTTTATTCCCCGTTTCAGTCCGTTTTATTCCCTATTTTAGTCTCTATTTTAGTCCATTGATTAGTCCTCTTTTAGTCCTTAATTCAGTCCCCATTTTAGTCGTGGTTCAGTCCTGTTTTAGTCCCTGGTTCAGTCCTGGTTTAGTCCCTGTTTCAGTCCTATTTCAGTCCTGGTTCAGTCCTATTTCAGTCCTGGTTCAGTCCTATTTCAGTCCTGGTTCAGTCCTGGTTCAGTCCTGGATTAGTCCCTGGTTTAGTCCCTGGTTCAGTCCCTGGTTCAGTCCTGTTTAATCTCTGTTTCAGTCCGGACCTTGGAGCCTTGTGGAGCCTTGTGAATTGTCTCTGTTTCAAACGCGTCCTGCCGCCGCCGGTGCCGTTAAACGCGGCGGTAAAACGCGCGGACCCGGAGCCAAACGAAACGTAAAAACAGGAAAACAAAAGCGCGCGTCTGACCGCATTCCGCGCCGCTCCCGCCGCTCCTGCCGCGCGGTGCATACCTGCTGAAAACGGAGGCAGGGTCGCTCCGAGGCTGGCTGGAAGTTGGCGACTCCACCGCGGAAAAAGCTCCCGGGTCCGTGCGCGTGCTCCCGGTGCGCAGTCCGTGTCCGCCGCGGTGTCGCAGCGGTGGAGCGGTGAAGCTGGAGCCCGTCGCGCCCTCAGAAGCGCCGTGTTTTCGGAGCTCGGCCTCGGCTCGGACTCCATCTTTGACTCGTTGACATTCCGCTCTCGCCGAGACAAACTGCTCATTTGCATACGCCGCGTGGATTGGACGAGCGCGCTGCTGGGCTCTGCGCTGATTGGCTGCGCGCTGATCCCGTCACGTTCCGGATTGGTCGCGTTCCAGGAGGATGTCAGTGTGGAGTTAGAATTTAACAATGAACACAAATTCTGTTCATTCACAAATCTCTCATTACGCGCCTTTTTAGTTTGATCTGAAGCGAAACCAACGCGTCAAAGAAGCGTCCGAGACGCGTCCGAGGCGCGTCCAATGCGCGTCCACGTGTCCAGAACAGTCTTGATAAATCTGGAACATTTCTGTTTCCTCTGACCCTCTGCTCCTCTGACCCTCTGCTCCTCTGACCCTCTGCTCATCTGACCCTCTGCTCCTCTGACCCTCTGCTCCTGATAATATGACATTTACTTAACTAAATCAGTGCTAAACAGGGATTGAACAAAACTAGGACTAAACCAGGTCTAAACCAGGCCTAAACCAGGACTAAACCAGGTCTAAACCAGGTCTAAACCAGGTCTAAAACAGGTCTAAAATAGGTCTAAACCAGGTCTAAACCAGGACTAAAATAGGTCTAAACCAGGATTAAACCTGGTCTAAACCAGGACTAAACCAGGTCTAAACCAGGTCTAAACCAGGACTAAAATAGGTCTAAACCAGGTCTAAACCAGGATTAAACCTGGTCTAAACCAGGACTAAACCAGGTCTAAACCAGGTCTAAACCAGGTCTAAACCAGGTCTAAAACAGGACGAAAATAGGTCTAAACCAGGACTAAACCAGGTCTAGGACTAAAATAGGTCTAAACCAGGTCTAAACCAGGTCTAAACCAGGACTAAAATACATCTAAACCAGGTCTAAACCAGGTCTAAACCAGGACTAAACCAGGTCTAAACCAGGTCTAAACCAGGTCTAAACTAGGTCTAAACCAGGTCTAAACCAGGATTAAACCAGGTCTAAACCAGGTCTAAACCAGGATTAAACCAGGTCTAAACCAGGTCTAAACCAGGTCTAAACCAGGTCTAAACCAGGACTGAAATAGGTGTAAACCAGGTCTAAACCAGGTCTAAAACAGGACGAAAATAGGTCTAAACCAGGACTAAACCAGGTCTAGGACCAAAATAGGTCTAAACCAGGTCTAAACCAGGACTAAAATAGGTCTAAACCAGGGCTAAACCAGGTCTAAACCAGGACTAAAATAGATCTAAACCAGGCCTAAACCAGGTCTAAACCAGGACTAAAATAGGTCTAAACCAGGACTAAAATAGATCTAAACCAGGACTAAAATAGGTCTAAACCAGGGCTAAACCAGGACTAAAATAGATCTAAACCAGGTCTAAACCAGGTCTAAACCAGGACTAAACCAGGTCTAAACCAGGTCTAAACCAGGTCTAAAACAGGTCTAAACCAGGTCTAAAACAGGACTAAAATAGGTCTAAACCAGGTCTAAACCAGGACTAAAATAGGTCTAAACCAGGTCTAAACCAGGACTAAAATAGGTCTAAACCAGGTCTAAACCAGGTCTAAACCAGGTCTAAACCAGGACGAAAATAGGTCTAAACCAGGACTAAAATAGATCTAAACCAGGACTAAAATAGGTCTAAACCAGGTCTAAACCAGGTCTAAACCAGGACTAAACCAGGTCTAAACCAGGTCTAAACCAGGACTAAAATAGGTCTAAACCAGGACTAAAATAGATCTAAACCAGGACTAAAATAGATCTAAACCAGGTCTAAACCAGGTCTAAACCAGGACTAAACCAGGTCTAAACCAGGTCTAAACCAGGTCTAAACCAGGTCTAAACCAGGTCTAAAACAGGACTAAAACAGGTCTAAACCAGGTCTAAACCAGGACTAAAATAGGTCTAAACCAGGTCTAAACCAGGTCTAAACCAGGACTAAAATAGGTCTAAACCAGGTCTAAACCAGGTCTAAACCAGGACGAAAATAGGTCTAAACCAGGTCTAAACCAGGTCTAAACCAGGACTAAACCAGGTCTAAACCAGGTCTAAAATAGGTCTAAACCAGGGCTAAACCAGGTCTAAACCAGGTCTAAACCAGGACTAAAATAGGTCTAAACCAGGTTTAAACCAGGACTAAAATAGATCTAAACCAGGCCTAAACCAGGTCTAAACCAGGACTAAAATAGGTCTAAACCAGGACTAAAATAGATCTAAACCAGGACTAAAATAGGTCTAAACCAGGGCTAAACCAGGACTAAAATAGATCTAAACCAGGTCTAAACCAGGTCTAAACCAGGACTAAACCAGGTCTAAACCAGGTCTAAACCAGGTCTAAACCAGGTCTAAAACAGGACTAAAATAGGTCTAAACCAGGTCTAAACCAGGACTAAAATAGGTCTAAACCAGGTCTAAACCAGGTCTAAACCAGGACTAAAATAGGTCTAAACCAGGTCTAAACCAGGTCTAAACCAGGACTAAGCCAGGTCTAAACCAGGTCTAAAATAGGTCTAAACCAGGGCTAAACCAGGTCTAAACCAGGTCTAAACCAGGTCTAAACCAAGTCTAAACCAGGTCTAAACCAGGTCTAGGCCTTCTGTTCTGGTCGCAGCTTTGGGGCAGAAACTTGTGTAAAGTGACGCGCTACCGCTGGAATTTGAAGAATGCACGTGCACGAGGAGGGAGGAGCGTGCACGTGTATGGTACGTGTATGCACGCTTGTGTGCTTGTGTGCGTGCATGTGTGTGTCTTACAGTGTTGTGTGCGTGCGCGTGCGTGTGGCGCTGGCAGGAAGCGCGCTCCATAAAAGGCAGCGACGGTTGAGTGCACAGAATCCAAACACGTGCGCGAGGATCAAACAAACCGCAGAGAAAGCCACAGTACGGAACCTTTACAATTATACACTTTTATTTACATTTTTACACAAGCAAGAACACCCCGACTCATGTGGACTAAACCAGGACTAAATCAGGACTAAACCAGGAGTGCATGTATTAAAGTGTGTGTATCGGATGTGTGTATTGAACTGTGTGTGTGTGTGTGTGTGTATTGGATTGTGTGTTTTGACGTGTATGTGTTGGACTGTGTGTACTGAACTGTGTGTATTGGAGTGTGTGTTTTGGTGTGTGTGTGTGTGTATTGGAGTTTCTTTTTTGGACTGTGTGTATTGGACCGTGTGTATTTGAGTGTCTGTATTTGAGTGTGTGTATTGGACTGTGTGTTTTGGACTGTGTGCATTGGAGTACAGTTGTGTGTATTGAAGTGTGTGTATTGGAGTGTCTGTTTATTGGACTGTGTGTATTGCACTGTGTGTGTGGGAGTGTGTGTGTATGGGAGTGTGTGTATTGGACTGTGTGTTCTGGGTCAAGGCCTTGTGAGACCTTATTGAGGAGAGACATGAGGTCTGGTTTATGTTTAAACTGCTCATTTAACTCAAACACACTTAAGATCATTATCATTTGCTCAAAATATATATATATATAAAAAGAAATTCCCCAATTTTGCATTTTTATGTTTAAATTGTGTCAAATTTTTGGACAGAATTCTCCTAGTGTGACGTCATCAGTGTGACATCATTAGTGTGGGACTACTTTGTGTCATTTTCAACATATATTTATAAAACTATAAATTATAATTACAGTATATTTTATTCACCAGATGAAGTCTGAATAAGAGAATCGTCAGAACTTCATAGTCACTTTATCCTGAGCTGAGGCAGGTCAGATCCTCAGGTGGAGTTCAGATGCAGATCTGGGGACGTGGTTTATGGCACAGACATGGCACTAACTGAGCCTATCCACATGAAACAAAAAACTGGCCTGGTCCAAGCTCCAGATGCTCCTCACACACATGTTCGTCACACACAAGTTCCTCAGACACAAGTTCCTCAGACACAAGTTCCTCACACACACGTTCATCACACGCATATTCGTCACACACAGGTTCCTCACACACATATGTTCATCACACAGGTGTTCCTCACACACATGTTCCTCACACTGATGTTCATCACACACACATTCATCACACACATGTTCGTCACACACACGTTCATCACACACCTGTTCCTCCCACACATGTTCCTGACACTGATGTTCCTCACACCCATGTTCCACACACATGTTCCTCATACACATGTTCCTCACACTGATGTTCCTCACACATGTTTCTCACACTGATGTTCCTTACACACAGATTCCTCACACACATCTTCCTCACACATGTTCCTCACACACAGATGTTCCTTACACACATGTTCCTCACACACAGATGTTCCTTACACACATGTTCCTCACACACATATTCTTCACACAGGTGTTCCTCACACACATGTTCCTCACATTGTTGTTCCTCGCACAGGTGTTCCTCACACACATGTTCCTCACATTGTTGTTCCTCACACTGATGTTCCCCACACACATGTTCCTCACATGTTCTTCACACAGGTGTTCCTCACACACATGTTCCTCACACATATGTTCCTCATACACATGTTCCTCGTACACATGTTCCTCACACACGTTCTTCACACAGGTGTTCCTCACACACATGTTCCTTACACACATGTTCCTTAAACATATGTTTCTCACACTGTTATTCCTTACACACAGTTTCCCCACACAGATGTTCCTCGCACACATCTTCCTCACACGGGTGTGCCTCACACCTGTTCCTCACACACACATTTTCCTCACACACCTGTTCCTTACACAGATGTTCCTTGCACACATGTTCATCACATACAGGTTCCTCACCCACAAATGTTCTTCACACAAGTGTTCCTCACATTGATGTTCCTCACACACATGTTCCACACACATGTTCCACACACATGTTCCTCACACATGATCCTCATACACATGTTCCTCACACACATGTTCCTCACACTGATGTTCATCACACAGTACAGATATTTCTCACACTGATGTTCCTTACACACATGTTTCTCACACACATGTTCCTCACACATATGTTCATCACATAGTACAGATGTTCCTCACACACACACACAGACATGTTCCTCACACACATGTTTCTCACACACGTTACTCACACATATGTTTATCACACACATTTCTCACGCACATGTTCTTCACACTTATATTCCTCACACACACACACAAATGTTCCACACACACACTTTTCTCACACACGTTACTCATACACATGTTCCTTACACACATCTTCTTCACACAGGAGTTCATCACACATGTTCCTCACACAGGTATTCCTCACACACAAGTTCCTCACACTGATGTTCCTCACGGACATGTTCCTCACAGACATGTTCTTCATACAGATGTTCCTTACAAACATGTTCCTTACACTGATGTTTTTCACACACATGTTCCTCACACACACATGTTCTTCACACATATGTTCATCACACAGTACCGATGTTCCTCACACACGTTCCTCACACATAGATGTTCCTCACACTGATGTTCCTCACAGAGATATTCTTCACACTGATGTTCCTCACACAGTGGTTCCTCACACACATGTTCCTCACACACATGTTCTTCACACATGTGGGCTCAGGAGGAGGGTCTCTGATCAGGAGAATCATTTGTGAAACATGATTCATAAATCTGATTCGTTTTCCATGTGAAACTCATGGAAACCAGGTCTAAACCAGGTCTGAACTGTAAATGACCTAAAAAGTCATTTCATGAGTTTTATCTTTATCTTTTTATTTTATGGATCTTTATATTTCAGATTTCATACTGTGGAATATTACAGCCAAAGGAACAACATTTTGGTGGAAACAAGCAGGACAAGGCCCCTCCTCCAGGCCAATGAAGAGTCAGGTTTGTGGAGATGCGAGCCCGCTCACAGTGAGGAGTTTGTTTGTTTAAAGATGTGACTGTAGTGACATCACTACAAGCTTTTTATGTCAAATAAAATCACGTCATGAAGAGGAACCACAGAACCACTCTTTTAAAATGATTTTCATTTGTATAAACAAATACATGATAAATATATAGTACTATAGTACTGCAGTACCATCTGTAGTACTGAGGCTCCTCCATCCTGCAGCTGTGACCTCTGAACTCTGGGGTCATAAGTCACAGGGGGGAGGGGTCATGCACATGAGCATGTGCACGTGTGCTTCCAACTCTGTATCAGCCAGTCACTGCTCCATAGAAGAGTCCAGCTTTGGTCCTGGTCAGGATCCTGGCTCAGACCCGGGTCTAGACCAGGATCCTGGCCCAGGTCTGGAGGTCTGAAGGTGATTTGCAGACACAAACAGACCTTCTGTTTGAATCAGATCTGTTCTTCAAACTGCACCTGCTGCAAAAACAAATATTTATAGTTTTATTTCTGTTATTTTTGGAATAAAATGGCTGGTGTAGAAACACCTGAGTTTGTGAGGGACTCACTTTAGGCCCACACACAAATGTTATGTCTCTTTTATTTAACTCAAGTTTTCATATTGTTGTTTTGTTTTTGTTTTTTTAATGCTCTTATCATTTTTTATTTTTTTTTGATCAAATGAAGAAATATGGGCAGAACTTTTCAGTATCTTGGAAACTGACAAAACTAAAATGAAACTAAATGTCTCAGGTCAAATATTTTTTCTCAGTTTTATTCTTTATTAAAAATACACTTTAGGCCACGTGAGCGCGGAGGGATACTCCCTGGATCTGTACATCCGTCCACTTAAAGGGGTTTCCATGGTAACGCGCCTATACGCGCACTATACCTGCCGGCGGAGGGATAAACTGTTCTTTACGTTGAGCTGCGCGGGTGTAAAGCTAATGCTAACACCTCCGCTGTGCTTTGTCTCTTTTTCCTGTGTGTTCCTCTTTTCCGTCTCTCTCCTTCTCCGTGTTTCCTCCGCGGCCTCGGCCCCGCGCGGAAAGGGTTAAATGTGGAGGTTTCACCGGAGCTCACGAGAGGCACAGGCCGAGCCAGAGAGCGTGCTCCCCGGCCTCTGTGCTTCGCTCCGTCCGCTCCACCGCACAGGCCGCTCTGAAGAAGGGGCCGGAGCCGAGGCTGGGGCTGGGGCCAAAGCCGGAGCTGGGCCTGGAGCCTTGAGCCGGGGCTGGGGCCTGGGGCCTAGGGCTGGAGCCTGGAGCTTGGAGCCTGGGTTGACAGGATTAAACCCGCGTAGAGCCGCTACACAAAGGCCAGAGGCCGGGCTCCGCGGGCGGTGAGGGGGCTCTGGGGGGCCTCTGGGGGGCTCCGCGGGGGGGCGCCTTCCCAAAGTGTCACAATAAATTATACTGAACGAATTCTGACGCGACCGAAACGCGTCACGTGACACACCAAATAATTTTACTGAAATAAAGTCAAAGAATTAAAAGAATCAATTATCACCACGTGACACGCGCCGTCAGCGCGATCCGTGCGCGAGTTTAACGTCTCTGTCCAAGATTAATATACAGCCCCTGTAGACCCGGACTAAACCCGGACTAAACCTGGACTAAAACCGAACTAAACCAGGATGAAACCCCGACTAAACCCCGACTAAACCTGAACTAAAACCAAAGTAAACCGGGACTAAACCAGGATGAAACCCCGACTAAGCCCCGACTAAACCCCGACTAAACCTGAACTAAAAACAAACTAAACCGGGACTAAACCAGGACGAAACCCCGACTAAACCCGGACTAAACCCGGACTAAACCGGGAGTAAACCAGGACAAAACCCCGACTAAACCCGGGCTAAACCCGGACTAACCAGGACTAAACCAGGACGAAACCCCAAATAAACCCGGACTAAACCCTGACTAAACTCGGACTAAACCTGGACTAAACCCGAACTAAACCAGGACTAAACCCGAACTAAACCAGGACGAAAGCCTGACTAAACCCAGACTAAACCTGGACTAAACCCGAACTAAACCGGGACTAAACCAGGACTAAACCTGGACTAAACCCTGACTAAACCCGAACTAAACCGGGACTAAACCCGAACTAAACTGGGACTAAACCCGGACTAAACCCTGACTAAACCCGAACTAAACCAGGACTAAACCCGAACTAAACCAGGACGAAAGCCTGACTAAACCCTGACTAAACCTGTACTAAACCCAGACTACACCTGGACTACACCGGAACTAAACCGGGACTAAACCCGAACTAAACTGGGACTAAACCCGGACTAAACCTGGACTAAACCCTGACTAAACCCGAACTAAACTGGGACTAAACCCGGACTAAACCCTGACTAAACCCAGACTAAACCTGGACTAAACCCGAACTAAACCGGGACTAAACCAGGACAAAACCAGGACGAAACCCCGACTAAACCCTGACTAAACCTGTACTAAACCCAGACTACACCTGGACTACACCGGAACTAAACCGGGACTAAACCCGAACTAAACTGGGACTAAACCCGGACTAAACCTGGACTAAACCCTGACTAAACCCGAACTAAACCGGGACTAAACCCGAACTAAACTGGGACTAAACCTGGACTAAACCTGGACTAAACCCTGACTAAACCCGAACTAAACCGGGACTAAACCAGGACGGAACCCGGACTAAAACCGTAATAAACCCGGACTAAACCAGGACTAAACCCGAATTAAACCGGGACTAAACAAGGACGAAACACGGACTAAACCCGGACTAAAACCGTAATAAACCCGGACTAAACCTGGACTAAACCCTGACTAAACCCGGACTGAACTGGGACTAAACCCAGACTAAACCCGGGATTAAACCGTGACAAAAACCAGACGAAACTGGGTGTAAACCAGAACTAAACCAGGACTAAACCAGGAGTAAGCCAGCTCTGAACCAGGTGTAAACCAGGTCTAAAACAGGTCTAAAACAGGACTTAACCAGGACGAAATCCAGACTAAACCCGGACTAAACCAGGACTAAACCAGGTCTAAACCAGGACTAAACCAAGATGAAACCAGGACGAAACCTAGAACAAACCAGGTCTAAATCGTTTCTAAACTGGGACTAAATCACGTCTAAACAAGGACTAAACCAGGACTAAACCAGGTCTGACTCAGGTCTAAACCAGGTCTAAACCAGAACTAAACCAGGACTAAACCAGGACTAAACCAGGACTAAACCAGGTCTGACTCAGGTCAAAACTGGGTCTGAACCAGGACTAAACCAGGTCTAAACCAGGACTAAACCAGGACTAAACCAGGTCTGACTCAGGTCAAAACTGGGTCTGAACCAGGACTAAACCAGGTCTAAACCAGGACTAAACCAGGACGAAATCCAGACTAAACCTGGATTAAACCAGGTCTAAATCAGGACTAAACCATGTTTAAACCAGGTCTAAACAGGTCTAAACCGGGTCGAAACCAGGACTAAACCAGGACTAAACCAGAACTAAACCTGGACTAACCCCAGATTAAACCAGGTCCAAACCAGGTCTAAACCAGGACCAAACCAGGTCTAAACCAGGTCTAAACCTGGACTAAACCAGGTCTAAACCAGGACTAAACCAGGTCTAAACCAGGACTAAACCAGAACTAAATCAGGTCTAAACCAGGACTAAACCAGGTCTAAACCAGGACTAAACCAGGTCTAAACCAGGACTAAACCAGAACTAAATCAGGTCTAAACCAGGACTAAACCAGGTCTAAACCAGGTCTGACTCAGGTCTAAATCAAGACTGAACCTGACTCACTGTAGACCCACTGAAGAAGAGAGGCGGAGAGAGGAGAGGAACTGTATTGAGAGAGAGATGGAAAGGAGAGGAGGGAGAGAGGGAGAGGAGGAAGGTGAGGGGGAAGGAGGAGTTTGAAGGAAAGAAGGAGGAGAGAGGAGGAGGGCGAGGGAGGTATGGATCACATGCGGCACACTGCAGTAAACATAAAAGAGAGAAGGAGAGAAAGAGTGAGAGAGGAGAGAGAGGAGAAAGCATGCTGATAAGGTCTTTACTGTCCTGTACATTCAACCCATCCTGTGTCCCTGTGTGTCAGATGCCCTCCCGTCCTCCCGTGTGTCAGATGCCCTCACAGAACAGTGACTCTCCATCTGAGAGGAGAACAAACACTGAACTCATTTAAAAACAATCCTCCAGAGAAGCTGCAGCCGCATGTGCTCCGTCTGCCCCGGGGCGGCTCTGGCTCTTGTTTCAGTTCTGATGTGGTAAAGACTAAACTATAAGAATTTTAAAGCTTGAAGTTTTCTTTATACGTGTATGAAAAAAAATGTGAAAAAACCCACATTATTTATTTTTTATTTTTGTGAATAAAATAGTCAGAGTGGAGATAAATAGAGAGCCATAAGAGCCAAAAGAGCCGGTAATAAAAGAGAAGACTAATGTTCACAGAGAATGAAATGTGGAGCTACAGCGCCATCTAGTGGACACACCAGGGAACAGCACAGTCAACCCTGACTCCTGATCCCATAACATAATAATAATAGACAAAATATAAAAATAATCAAATAAATATAATTTAAAAAGTGACATGTTGTAGCGCTGAAGCGAGTACTTGTTTGTGATTTCTGTTCACATGGCGACAATAAACCTGACTACACGCGTCCCCCTCGGCGCTGCTGCAGTTCCCCTCGCTCCCGCGGGCGGCGCTGTGCGCAAACACTTAGCGGAAGTGTCATTCAGACTGTCATGGCGGCGGTCTGCGCGTCTCTGCGGAAAAAAACTCAGATA